>NC_133658.1:762440699-762740699 GCF_037893015.1 Macrotis lagotis
ACAGGTTGTTCCAGGAGTTGAATTCAATTTAATTTAGAAAACATTGGACAAAATACTTGCTATGCCCAAGTGAATTATGCTAAGCACCAGTGAATTCAAGATGAAACAAAACACAGAGATGACTCTCAAAGATTTAACAATTTGAGAGGGGATAAGACATATAAAAATAATTATAATGCAACTTAAAAAACTGTAGAATATGTGTAATGGGAATCTTGAACAGGCTTGGAGCATGGTCAGACTACCTAATGAAGAGTCTGATTTTTGGCCTTTTCTTATCATATGGATGAGACAATTCCCATCTAAGGAAGCATCCTTTGATTGGCTGCATAGCTGAAACAGGCTACATCTTTAAAACTAGTGGACTGGAAGAGTTTCACCCTTTTTCCTGTGCTGTTTTATCTTGCTCCAAGGAGCTGTAGCATGTGTTGCAGCCATAGCCAGGTTGAGGATAACCAACAGGTTTCAAAGCTGATAGTGAGTTAGGCGGATGTCTACTCCAAACATATAAAGACTTCCCTTGACACCATTTCTTCCAAGGGCCATGAAAACAACTGAAGCAGGTGCTTAGATGTTGAAGATGCCAAGGTAGTCCACTGCATCCCAGGCTATCACTAGTCTTGTACCTGGACTTGAATAATTCTAGAAGAAAGAATGAAGCTGAAAACTTTCTACAATGCTGCCTCTCCAAAATCCAATTCACTTGGAAATCAAGTGATACCATTGGTCCCCTTCAATAGTTTTTTCTACTGCTTCCAGAGGGTGAAGATTACAGATAGTTCACCCACAGCACAGGTTCCACAAACTGAAACAGGAGAGAGGATATTTTCCCCTCCCCTTTTGTCAGGTTCTAAAAAATGGGCTAAATATCCATTCATTTCCTTGTCCTT
Source organism: Macrotis lagotis (assembly GCF_037893015.1). Lineage (NCBI taxonomy): Eukaryota > Metazoa > Chordata > Mammalia > Peramelemorphia > Peramelidae > Macrotis > Macrotis lagotis. Next base: position 762,441,590 of record NC_133658.1, read on the forward strand.
TGTCATCAGTTTTAGGTGCTGGCAACATTTCCAACCAGTCCAGAGAGTTCCAACCATGGCAATCTTGGAGCCAGGATTCCAGACAGAATATTAAAGCTAGCAGGGCAGGGAAGCCCAAGAAGCCAGAATATTTGAGAGTCAAGCCTAGAGGGTCTTTAGACTTGGAATTTGGAATTGTGCTATCAGCTAAGCAATGAACACAATCCCCTTCCCCTCTCCAGAGACTGGTGCAGTATAGAGGGTGCATAGGCCCCATTATTTTGTATATTTGTGATATATCTTTGCAATACATATTCCATTGTGAAAGCTAATCCAACTGTAAGTGGCTAAATGAGACTGGGATACAGTGAACCTAACTCCCTATACTTGAATGAATATCATTGGTGGAGGCTGGAACCATTGGCAGAGAGCCCAGAAACTCACCAGCCTCCCTTAGTGGTACCAGAGAACCTGGAGGAAGAGTAAAATGCAACATGTCCGGCCTTCAGGCAGTGGTAGCCAGGATACACGGTATTACATGTGTTTCTTCTTTTACAACATGACTAATATGGAAATGTTTTACATGATTGTACTTATTTAAGCTATATTGGATTGCTTACTGTCTTGGGGAGGGAGGGAAAAGAGAAGGAAAGATAAAAGTTTGGAACTCAAATTTTATAAAAAAATAAATGTTGAAAATTTGCATGTAATTAGAAAAATATACTACTTAATTAAAAAATAAAAAGACAATATTAAATAAGTTCCAAAAGGGTTTATTCTTGTCTTTATATCCTTAGTATATGGGACAATTCACTATACATGCAGAGAATGGATAGAATAATGGATAGACTCTAGACCTGAGATTTATGGATATAGGAACCATTATATGAGGAAATTTTCTTTTTAAATACAGGTTGATACCCTCTTAGGTTTAGAGTTGCTGGGATAGCAATAAATGACATGCCCAGGATCACATAGCCAGCATGTGTCAAAGGCAGAACTTCTTAGCTCTAAGATCAGCTCTCTATCTTTTATACCATTATGCCTCTCATGCTATACATAGTAAGAACTTAATAAATGTTTCAATTATTAAATTGGTTAATTGGAATTCAAAGTGTATTTACCAATAGAATAATATTGTTAGAGATGACTGGGTCCTTAGGAAAGGCTTTCAAAAGTCTATTTTGTGCAGTGATGTAAAAGAAAGAGCCCTATACTTAAACTCAAATCCCTCTTTTGCCCCATAGTACATCTGGCACATAGTAGTTACTTAATAAATGATTATTGGGTTAGATTGGACTTACCTACCATGAGACCATAGGCAAAACACTTGATCATGAAATACTTGAACTCAGCTTCCTAATCTGTAAAATAGCTTAATATACCATTTTATTATGTGTTTTTTGTGGGTCAGGAACTGTTCTAAAAGTTTGGGGTCACAAATAGAAGCAATCCAGATTGTCCCGGCCCTCAATGATGTTACATTATACTTGAGGAAGACATAGTTTCATGGTGGCTAGTGTGTGAGATAGAGCTTTGGTTCTGGACAAGATTAGGCAAAAGCTCAGAGTCCATAGTAGTTCCAGGGGTGGAATTCAAAGTTCCTGTGGGGGGGAAGTAGGCACAATGATGGACTAGAGGCAGCATGGTTTGGAACTGGTGATGGGAAGTGAGGTAGAGTTAATAATATTTGAAATCCCTATTTCCAGGGTTGTTGTAAAGTTCAAACCCTTTTCAGAACTTAAAAGTGTTATACAAATATCATCGATAAATATTAAAATTATTATTATTTAACTTAGAGCATACTTGCAAAATAACAATATGCTAATGGAATGAGACAGGGTTTAAAAGATAGACTACGGTCTTCGGATTCAGGCTTCTGATTGTCTTTAGCATGCAGCACAGACAGGGAAAGGAGAATAACAAGGTTTAGCCCATTCTTTCTCCCTGTCTTCTTCCATCTATATACCTAAGCCAGACACTAGTATTTTAGGAAATAAAAATGAAGTGGGAATTATAGAGGGGTTAGAGGTGGGAGAAAATACCCATTCATAAACATACTCATATACAGTGCATTTAAGTCTTTCCTATATACAGAATAAGATGACAAGGATTGTGGCAAGAATAACAACACTGCTCCTGAGACTTACAGTCTAGTTGGGACAGAGATTCAAGTAATAATAAAAACCAGAATAATAATAGTTAACATTTATGTAGTGCTCAGAAATACTCTATAACTATACAATATAACAGATAATAACTATAATCCAGAATAGAAAAAGAACATGAGAAAAATCAACTATGAGTCAGCATTAGAGGAAGTGAAATTCTTTTGCATTTTAGAGGAAGAGGGAAATAAAAGTGGGTAAAGAGGAAAAAAAATCCAAAAGTTTTATAATGCTGGAGAAGAAAGAATGATTTCTATTGCCACTAGGCTATTCCCACATGTCCATTTGTTTTAATGTAGACTGAAAAGACTGAACAACAATAGGCTTTGCTGTTCAGTCATTTTTCCAGGTATGTCTACTCTTCATGAACCCATTTGGGATTTTCTTGGCAAAGGAACTGACAAGTTTGCCATTTTCTTCTCCAGCTCACTTAAAGGATGAAGAAACTGACGCAAACAGGGTTAACTAACTCACAAAGCTAGTGTCTGTGTTGAGTACTCCTGACTCCAGGTCTGAAGTTCTATTGACTGCACCACCTAGCTGCCCTATGTTGTAGATAGAGGAAGCTTCAGTATAGCAAGAGTCAGTGAGAGGAAACATGAGGAACACAAGACAGTGAAGAAAATCAGCTTTATTGAAGGACATACAAAATATAGTGGAGTCAAAAAAGGATTAGCAGAAACAGATCTGTTCCATCAGGGTGGGGTTGGGTTCATTTTGCTGGGGTCTGAGAGGGAATGGCAGTAAATTCTGATGGGTTCTATGGAGTTCTTGAGAGAAGGAACACAGACATGATTGGATTCATACTACTGAAGGAGGGAAGACTCGTGGGAAATTGGTGACTAGTTGATATTCAAACTCTCCTGGTGAGAAAGAGGTTTTGAGCTGTTAATGATTGTCTTACTCTGACAGAGTGATTCAGTTTTTGGCCTTCCCTGGGGCTTTTTTCTTTAGCAAGTAAGGAAGGCTAATGGAGTCATTACACCATTTTTGAAAAAAATCATATTTATGTATTTTATTTTCATATCACATTTTATATCTGAATATATTCCCCTGTCCCCTCTTGAGTAAGCCATCCTTTATAACAAAGAATAAAAAGAAAATAGAAAAAAATCTATTTCAACCAAACTAACCAATACATTAACTGTGACTGAAATATATATATATATACAATAGTTAACACCTATAGTCCCCTATTTTCACTAAAAAATGATAAAAGTACTTTTTCTCAAATCTCTCATATGTCATTCATTTTTCATTTGATTTCCTTTCTTTTTTATTATGAACTTAACATCAAGAAACACAAATGTTTTCTTATTCATAGAACAGAAAAAGAGGACTGTATTTGAAATTGAATTTCTACTGTGTACTATGTATTTGTATGTTCATGTGTGTGTATGTATTTCCCTGGATAGTGTTAATATTGTACCACATGAACATTTTAATGGCTATATATGCATGTATATATGTATATACAATTAATAAATGCTAATTGACTAAATAAGGTAGTGGAAAGGTCATTATGTTAAGTGTTCTAGAGACCTGGCTTCTAATCCTAGCCTCTGCCACTAATTTGCTGTGTGACCTTTGGAAATTTACTTAATCTCTCTCATCTCAGTTTCTTCACTTATAAAATTAAAGACCTAGATTGATCAATTGATCAGTCACTTGATTTCAAAGTTCCTTTCCAGTTCTGTGAATCGATGATTTTCATATAAGTATATATATATATTAAATAATCCCCAAGTAACCATTTAAATAGTTTGAGATCATTTACAAACATGTAAAAGTAAAAAGGCAAATTCATTGCATTTTCTGGAACCTCATAGGTAGAGGCTATCTCTGTTCTTACATTTCAGTGATGCTATGCGTTTCATCCTTTCCTCCCCTTTAGTGTATCTGTTATAGGTTCTAATTTTTGTAACATTTCATTTCTTACTTTAAATGATTTTCAGTCTTCTGAAATAATTCCCCCAATTAAGATATAAAGGTATAATATTTGTTTAGAGAGCAGTTAGGATGTCAATCCTTACCAAAAAATCAATCTTCCTCCAAGTAAAAAAGATGGAAAGAAAAAAGCAAGACTAAGGCAAAGAGGAAAAACCATCTAGTAACTATGATAAAAATTTTATGTTGCACTTTCCTAGAAGCATGAATTCTCTCTCTCTCTCTCTCTAGCTCTCTCTCTCTCTCTCCCTCCCTCCCTCCCTCCATATATATATATATATATATATATGTATGTATATACATATATATATATATGTGTGTGTGTGTGTATGTGTGTGAATTGTAGGTGTGCATATGCACACATATACATATACACATATATATATATTTATATATATATTTATATATATTTATATAACACCTCATCCTCAACACATACATTAGAACCAGCATGATTAGCTCTATTATTAGGTCCATTTGGGGTGGGGGTGGGGAGAATTGAAGCACATTAAAAAATTAATTTTCCCAAAATTGTATAGTGAGAATTGGGTACTTGAATCAGCAATTCTGACATTCATGTACACCCTTTCCTTTGAGAGAGGGGAATCCCAAGTCATTCTGGCACTTCTTCTGACATGGATCCAAGAAGCTAAGAAAATGTTAACATCAACAAACAAGCCCACTTGAAGGGTAGATTGTGTGTGTATATGTATATGCACATGTGTGTTATATATGTGTGCTACATATATATATGGTGTTTTTGTATGTATATGTATCTACATTTTGCAGATTTTTCTTCATCAATATTTAGAAAGTATTTTTATACAGTCAAGTCCTCCTTCAATGCATCTAGGACTGAAAGTGAGCTGTCTATGGAAAGTTCCTCTAATAGGTCTTATCAAGTAGGAAAGATTTTGAGTATAAATCCATTAATAGACTGCATAGCTGCTCATCTCTGGGGTTAGCCAACCAGAGATGAATTTCTTCAACTTCATGGTAACTCAGTGAGGCTATTTTCTAAGGTACAGGGAGCAAGATGGAGGTTATCTGTTTCCAGGGAAGGAATCTCCACTTTGATAAAATCATAGATCTTTGGAGCATAAATATTTGGTTTATTTGGTTTTTTCCCTTCACCTGAGATTTTTTCCAGGTGAGAAAGCTCCCTTTACCAATGTTGATCTATAATTTATATTCTTATAAAATTGTCTGGGGCACTGAAAACTTGTTATTTATTCAAGTTCAAAATCAGGAAGACACTAGGGCTGTCTCTTCATCCATTATACCATGTCACCTCTCATGTATATACACAATATATATATTATATTTTCTTTAAAAATAGGTGTGAACTCCTTTGAACCAGTAATACCACTACTACTAGTTCTACATCCCAAAGATCACAAAAAAGGATTAAAAACCCACATATATAAAAATACTTATAGTAGCTCTTTTCATAATGGCAAAAGAACTGAAAATTGAGGGGATGCCTCAACTGGGAAATGACTGAACAAATTGTGGATATGAATGCAATGGAGCACTATCCTGAGGGACAGGACTTCAAAATAGACTAGCATGGATTGATTCAGAGTCAGAGTGAAGTGAGCAAAACCAGAGGAACATTATACACACTAACAGCAACATTGGGTGATGATAAGCTCTGATGGATTTGCACATTTCATCAGTATAATAATCGAAGACAATTCTAAACGACTTGTGATTAAAATTATCATTCCTATCCAGAGAAGAAACTGTGGAGTTTAAATGTAGACCAGAGTTTACTATCTTCAACTTTTAAAAGTTGCCTTATGTATTATGTCTTTTTTTTCTCTTTAATGCTGGTTTTTCTGTTTGGATTTAATTATTCTTTCATAACATGATTAATATGGGATCTATGTTTAACATAGTTATACTTGCATAGTTTATATTAGATTGTTTTCTGTTAAGGGAAAGTAGAGGGGAGGGAGGGAAAGAAGAAACTGTGAAACTCAAAACCTTGCAAAAAATTATTATAGAAAACTACTATTACATGAAGTTGGGAAAATGTTTTAAATTTAAAAATTAGTTGTACACATTAACTATATATGTATTTATTATATGCACACATAAATTATATGTATATATATTATTCATTGCAACTAATATATCTTCTAGAGGGGCAGTATGATGCAGATAGAATGCTGGCCTCAGAATCAAAAAAAAACTGTGATTCAAGTCTGGCCCATGGCATATATTTCCTTTCTGACCCTGGGCAAGAGATCTAACTTCTCAGTGCTCTCAGGTGACTCACTAAGACTGTAAGTGGCAGAGCAAATACTGATCTGCATGAGAAGAGGGATTTTCTCACCAAGAGTTTCCAATCCCAATGAAAATACAGTTCAATCCAACAAAAAACAGAGCCAGAGATATATGTGGTTGTGGGTTTAGGGAGTAAAAGGCAAATGAACTTATTAGTTATAAAGACCAACTTCTGTCTTGGAGAATGAATGATGAAATGTGCTGTGTGTCTGTGTATGCATGTATGTTAAGGTGAACTATGGATCTGAAATAGGGTACACACAATTAATCAATTATCCATCATCAATTAACAAATCTGTATTAAGGTCCAACCCTGCCAGGCACTGAGCTAAGCATAGCATCAGACATGATGAATGCAGCTGCTGCTTCTAATTGTTTTTCTTGTTTTTTATGGGGATTTAGAAAAAATGATCATTCTAAAAACAAAAGACCTCAATTAAACTTAAAAAATAAAGTAGAAAATCACACTTCTGCTTGGCCTCCAGTATTTTAAGTAGAATCACAAATGCAAACTGCTCCACTCCTTCTATAATAGCAAGTCTCCATTAAAGTAGAAACTCCACCTCAGTTCTTCCAACTCAACAAAAACAAATGCACTGGGAGTCTCATATGTGATGCCTCCATGCTATCACCCTGAAAACTATTCTCTATCATGATCCAACAGACTAGTGATTTCACTTAAGAGATACTTAAAAAAATATATTTGGTAAAATATCACATAAGAATAAGGACTATCAAAAAACAAGGATATGACTCTGCGAAGTGATAGTTTAACTGATTAGCAGATTTCTCATTCCTAGCAGCTAAAGTTCCAATATCTAAGAATTCTATTTAGCCAAATTTAAAATTGTATTTCTGGAACACCATAAGTATGTTGGGTCTAAACAAATCAATCAGTTAAGTAATTGTGTTGTACCTAGAATTATGTTAATGTCATATAAAATGCAAAAGGGGTCTACCCTCAAGGAGCTTACAGTCAGTTTGGGAGACAAGTTTAACTAATATACATGCAACATATAATGAAGATTAAGACAATAGTAGATCAAAGAAAGGGAGAGATCAAGGGGTAACGATAATTATTCATGTTTACAAATAAACTTTACAGTTTACAAAAGTTTTCTTCACAACAACACAAATAGGGCAAATATTATGATCTTCATTTTACAGATAAGGAAACTGAGACACAACAAGTCCAGTGCTCTTTCTCCTGCATCAAGAATTATGGGCATTTTGACACTTAAGCTGAAGGTGAAAGGATGGATAGGATTTGAATATGAACAGGGCAAAGGAAAGGGTAAGGCACAATTTAAGTCTAAGGATAAAACAAGTCAGATAAGTCAAAACAAAGGGAACTCATGTTCCCAACACTTTGTCCTCTCATTTCAAGGGTTGATTATCTTCATATAGTCAAGCAGAAATGGACAGTCAGAGTAAATCTAATCCATCTCCTTTATAATGACACAACTAAATCATTTCAGCCAATGCAGAAGCACTGTTCATTGTTGCTGCTGCTATTGTTATTGAATTACATGCATTGGATAATGAGGTCTCTTCCAATTTTGAAATTTTGTGACTCTTTGACATCACCACTTCGTAATCATAGTTCAGCTTTACAATGTTTCATGCCATATGTTCTCAAAGATCAAATTTAAACACTATATAATCAGAGCATTTCCAAAGTTATTCCCTCCATCATTAATATATTAATAACTGAAGTAGTAAATCAAGGAGTCAGTGTTCAGCTAAATATCAATTCTGTCATGCTCCCTGCTGATGTCTACAAAACAGACTTTATTCAGAGTCCAAAACAATAATTAAAATCATAAATATTTATTGCTCTATCAAGTCAAACAATTGGAAAAAGTGATGCCATTAAAAATGCTTTAATCATCTCATTACCTGGCATGGCCATGTATAAATAATTTTAATTGTCCTACTTTTTAGATAAAGCATTCCAAAAAAATAAGTTTCTTCCAAAGTAAGAGGAAAAGTTTATTGAAAGTAGGACACTTCCTATGGGATAGACCTTTCAATAAGGAAATAAGATAATATGATGGCACATGGATGGAGTGACATTTTAGTTTAATTAGTAGGACCACTGTACAAACAAGAACTGTTAATATCAAAACAAGTTTAATTCCAGATTGCTGTAAACAGTGAAATGAAAATCAAGGCCCACAGATGATGCCTCTTACATATGTTGCAAGAAAGTGATCTACCCAAATTTTCAACATCATTATCTAATGGACACTCACTTAAGGGTCCTTTGACTTCCATCTAATCATTAGCCTGCAAGATGCTACATGAATGGGATGGGAGATGAGTTCAACTCCCCAAATCCCATTAGCTAACAAGCATTTGGACAAGAAGGATCCTCCCCAACCTTTCACTGAAAGAGATGGTCCCCATTTCCTTTTCCATTTCAGCCTCAGGGAAAAAAAATCCACTTTCCAAAATGGCAAATAAATATTCATGATAGCATTTCAGCGTTAGCTCTGCAATGTGCTGCATGATGCCACACCATTAGCCTCCAACCTGGCACGACAGGATGTATTTTCAGATGTTGTGGGTGGCAGAAACAATGTGCTAGGAGGCCCTTGTTAACAGAGAGTCACAGAAACAAATGGGGCCTCCTCTCCTTTTTGAACCAAAAAATGTCACTGCTGCAAAGCACCCCAACTCCCAATCCAAGCACAGCAAGAAAAGTATTCCTAAGAGTTAGGTCTTTAATATTTCACTGAGCACATTGCCTTTCCCAGATAAAGTCTCTGTTTACACTCATTTATAACAGTATGCCAATGTTCTCTGCAGCAAAAAAAAAAGTCTGTTAGCAAATATGCATATTTTAACTCAATTCTCATAGACAAAAAAAAAATCTCTGGATGGGCATTAAAAAGTTTCAACTCTATTTTTTGTCTGCTTTTTCCCCTTCTCCAAAATACTTTCTAATGCATCACTACCAAACATGAAAGAAATACTCATATTTTCTACAAAGAAAATGTGTGTGTGTGTGTCTGTGTGTGTATATAGACATATGTATTTACATCAACATATTCATCACTACACTTTTTGCAGTAGCAAAGAATAGAGGAAGTAGATTCTCTTGATTGGGGAATAACTGAACAAACAATGGTGTGTGAATTTAATAAGGGAACATTAGGGACTTCCAGCCAAGATGGCGGAGAGAAGACAGGCACAGTTCTAGTCTCCTGATCTCTTCCCATCTATCACATGAAACAAACCTCTTAAAAGAAATCTGACCCACAAAACCCAGAAAGAAAAGCCAGGAGAAAGAACATCTACCTCAGAATTTGTCTCTGGCAGCAGCTTTGGCTGAATCTGCAGGCCCAGGTGTGTGAGCAGAAGAACCAGCCCAGCTGAGGAATGACCTCAGGCCAGGGTAAAGCCCACCATTGATTGAAGGCAAAAGAATTCAATAGCTCCAACTCCTCCCTTCAAGCAAAAGGAGAAGGCCTCAGTCAAGGTCACAGACACTCCAGAGAAAGCAACCAACACCTCCTACTGGCCAGCCAGAGAAATTGCACTCAGTGAGTAAAACCTTTAGTGATTCTAAGCCCCTGTGAACCAGCCCCTCCCCAACTCAAGGCCTTAGCAAAATGAAGAAGGGTCAGCGGAAAGGTGGATCCATAGAAAAATTCTTGGAAGGGAACGACCCTAACTCAGAGAGACCTGGAACCTCTGAGGAGAATATGATCTGGTCTTCAGCACAGAAAGACTTCCTTGAAGAAATAAGGAAGGAGCTTAAAAATTTGGGAGAGACAATTAATACCTTGCAGCAAGAAAACAAAACCTTAGAAAGTATAATTGGACAAATACAAAAAGGAGAATAAATCTCTCAGATCATCAGTTGGACAAATACAAAATGAAAATAAATCTCTCACATCATCAATTGGACAAATACAAAATGAGAATAAATCACTCAGATCCTCAATTGGACAAATAAAAAATGAGAATAATTCTCTCAGATCCTCAATTGGGCAAATGCAAAAAGAAAATAATTCTCTCAAAACTTCAATTGGTCAAATGGAAAGCTCTTTCAAAAGTAGAATTGACCAATTGGAAAAGGCATTGCAAAAGGTTAATGAAGAAAACTCCTCCCCCCAAAAAGAATGGAGTCTACAGAAACTAATGACTCCATGAGACAGAAAGAGTCAGTTAAACAAAATAAAAAAAAATAGAAAAAATAGAAGAAAACATAAAATACTTCATCAGTAAAACCACTGACCTTCAGAATAGATTGAGGAGGGGCAACCTGAAAAATTATAGGACTTCCTAAAAACATTGAAGAGAAAAATGCCAGGACTTAATATTACAGGATCTAGTGATGGAAAACTGCCCTGATATCATGGAATCAGAGGGCAAAGTAGTTACTGAAAGAGTACATCAATCCCCACCAGAAAAAAAATCCTAAAATGAAAACACCAAGGAATGTTGTGGCCAAACTCCAGAATTATCAGATAAAAGAGAAAATCCTGCAATATGCCAGAAAGAAACAATTTAAATATCAAGGAGCCACAGTAAGGATCACACAGGACCTGGCTGCATCAACATTAAGGGAACCAGATATTTCGAAGAGCAAAGGAGCTTGGAATGCAGCCAAGAATCCACTATCCCGCAAAGCTGAGCCTTCTCTTCCAGGGAAAAAGATGGACATTTAACAAAATGGAAGAATTCCAAAAATTTCTGATGAAAAGACCAGAGCTAAACAGAAAAATTTGTACATCAAATAGGAGGTTCAAGAGACACACGAGGGTGGCTGGGTGGCATAGTAGATAAAGCACCAGCCCTGGAGTCAGGAGTACCTGGGTTCAAATCCGGTCTCAGACACTTAATAATTACCTAGCTGTGTGGCCCTGGGCAAGCCACTTAACCCCATTTGCCTTGAAAAAAAAAACCCTAAAAAATTAAAAAAATTTTTAAAAAAAGAGACACATGAAAAGGTAAAAAAAGGGGAGGCAGCTGGCTGACGCAGTGAATGGAGCACCGGCCTTGGAGTCAGGAGTACCTGGGTTCAAATCTGACCTCAGACACTTAATAATTACCTAGCTGTGTGGCCTTGGGCAAGTCACTTAACCCCATTGCCTTGAAAAATCTAAAAAAAAAATGATATCCAGTAAGTTGAAACTAGCTATATCCCAGCATGGGGGAAAAAAGATTCTTTTAAATCTTGAGAATTGTTACTCTAACAGAGAGAATATACCTAGCCAGAAATGATGGACATTCATGACCTATCCATGAGACTGCTATCTAATGGGATGTAACTGGCTTTAACCCCACTTGGGAGAAAGACTCTAATAACTCTCGGGAATTTTGACTCTATTAGATAGAATATACTGAACTAGAAGGGATAGACACTCAAAATTTTCTATGACTCAGATAGAATGATCTAAAAAACACTACCTCCTTAAAAAGGGGGACATGAAAGAGAGGGGAGGAGGGAGGGGATTGAATGGGGTAAATCTCATTACACTAAGAGGTACAAATATCTATAGTAATAGAGGGGAAGAAGGGAGCAGATGAGAAACACCTGAATCTTCTACTCATCAAACTTGGCTTAAAGTCAACCTACACATACTCAGTTAACTTATAAAACATTCAATCTTTCAAGTATTAAAAGGGGGAAAAAGGGAGAGGGGATGGAGAAAGGGAAGGGGAGAGGAGGGGGAAAGGGGAAATAACAAAAGGAAAGGAAGGGAAGGGAAAAGGAAAAAGAGAAAGGGGAAAGAAAGGGGAGGGGTGATATAGGAGGACAAACACACTGAAGGGGGTGGTATTCAGAAACAAAATACTGGGGAATATGGATAAGGGGGAAAGGGGGAAAAATATAAACAGAGGGAAGATAGCATAGAGGGCAATAAAGAATTAGTGATCATAACCTTGAATGTGAATGGGATGAACTCTCCCTTAAAACGTAAGCAAATAGCAGAGTGGATTAAAAAACAGAATCCTACAATATGCTGCTTACAAGAAACTAATTTGAAGCAGAGAGATACATATAGAGTAAAGGTAAAAGGTTGGAGCAAAATACATTTTGCTTCAGCTGAAGGAAAAAAAAGCAGGGGTAGCAATCCTTATCTCAGACAAAGCAGCAACAAAAATAGTGTTAAAAGAGATAAGGAAGGAAACTTTATCCTCCTAAAAGGTACCACAGAGAATAAAGTCATTTCAATACTGAATATATATGTACCCAGTGGGACAGCACCCAAATTCTTAGAGGAGAAGCTGAAAGAACTACAGGAAGACATAGACAGCAAAACTCTACTAGTGGGAGACCTCAACCTCCCACTCTCAGATCTAGAAAAATCGAATCATAAAATAAACAAGAAAGAAATTAAGGAGGTAAATAGATTGTTTGAAAAATTAGATATGGTAGACTTAGGGAGGAAACTGAACAGGGATAGAAAGGAATATACCTTTTTTTCTGCAGTACATGGAACTTATACAAAAATTAACCATGTACTAGGACATAAAAACCTAATGATCAACTGCAGAAAGGCAGAAATAGTGAATACATCTTTCTCAGATCACAATGCAATAAAAGTCATATGCAATACTGGGCCAAGGAGATATAGACCCAGAACAAATTGGAACTGAATAACCTCATTTTGAAAAATGAGTGGACCAAGAAACAAATTATAGAAAGAATTAACCATTTTATCCTAGATAATGATAATAATGAAACAACATGCCAAAACCTATGGGATTCATTCAAAGTGACTCTCAGGGGATATATTATAGCTCTAAATGCTTACATGAATAAGTTGGAGAAAGAGGAATTCAATGAACTAAACATGCAACTAAAAAAATTAGAGAAAGAACAAATCAAAAATCCCCAATTAAATACCAAATTAGAAATTCTAAAAATTAAAGGAGAAATTAATAAAAGCAAAAGCAAAAAACCTATTGAATTAATAAATAAAACCAAAAGTTGGTATTATGAAAAAAACAATAAAATTGATAAACCTCTGGTCACTTTGATTTAAAAAAAAAAGAAGAAAATCAAATTGCTAGTATCATAAATGAAAAAGGTGAACTCACCGTCAATGAGGAGGAAATTAAAGTAATAATTCCAAATTATTTTGCCCAAGCCTATGCGAATAAATTTGATAATATAAGGGAAATCGATGAATATTTACAAAAATATAAGTTGCACAGGTTAAATGAAGAAGAGATTAAATACCTAAAAAACCCTATCTCAGAAAAAGAAATTCAACAAGCCATCATTGAACTCCCTAAAAAAAATCTCCAGGGCCTGATGGATTCGCAAGTGAATTCTACCAAACATTTAAGGAATAATTGGTTCCAATTCTGTATAAACTCTTTGGAAAAATAGGGAAAGATGGAATTCTGCCTAACTCTTTCTATGAAACCAATATGGTGCTGTTACCTAAACCACAAAGAGTTAAAACAGAGAAAAAAAAATTATAGACCTATTTCCTTGATCAATATAGATGCAAAAATCTTAAATAAAATCTTAGCAAAATAATTACAACAAGTTATCACTAGGATAATACATTATGATCAAGTAGAATTTATTCCAGGAATTCAGGGTTGGTTCAATATTAGGAAAACTGTTAGTATACTCAATTATATCAACAAAAAATCTGTCAGAAATCATATGATAACATCAATAGATGCTGAAAAAGCTTTTGATAAAATATAGCATCCATTCATATTAAAAAATTAGAGAGTGTAGGAATAAATAGACTGTTCCTTAGCAGTATCTATCTGAAACCATCAACAAACATTATACTCAATGGGGAGAGGCTAGAGGCATTCTCAACAAGATCAGGGGTGAAACAAGGGTGCCCATTATCACCACTACTATTCAATATTGTATTAGAAATGTTAGCGTCAGCGATTAGAGAAGAAAAAGAAATTGAAGGAATTAGAATTGGGAAGGAAGAGACAAAACTCTCACTCTTTGCAGATGACATGATGGTCTACCTAGAGAATCCCAAGAAATCATCCAAAAAACTACTGGAAACAATCAGCAATTTTAGCAAAGTTGCAGGTTATAAAATAAACCCTCATAAATCCTCAACTTCATATATATATATATATATATATATATATATATATATATATATATATATATATATAGCGAGATACAGCAAGAAAAGCTAGAAAGAGAAATCCCATTCAAAGTAACCTCAGACAATATAAAATATCTGGGAGTCTATTTGCCAAGACAGACTCAGAATCTTTTTGAAAACAATTATAAAACACTTCTCACACAAATTAAATCAGATTTAAATAACTGGGCAAATATCAACTGCTCATGGATAGGTAGAGCTAATATAATGAAAATGACAATTCTACCAAAATTAAACTACCTGTTTAGGGCCCTACCAATCAAAATTCCAAAAAATTAACAAGTTAGAAAAAATTGTAAGTAAATTCATATAGAGAAATAAAAAGTCAAGAATTGTCAGGAGCTTAATGGAAAAAAAGTGCAAAAGAAGGTGGCTTAGACCTACCTGATCTAAAATTATATTATAAAGCATCAGTCATCAAAACTTTGGTATTGGCTAAGAAATAGAGTGGTGGACCAGTGGAATAGACTCGGTGTAAAAAGCAGGAGATGATTATAGTAATCTGCTGTTCGATAAATCCAAAGAGTCTGGCCATTGGGATAAAAACTCCCTCTTTGACCAAAACTTCTGGGATAATTGGAAGTTAGTATGGAAGAAACTTAGATTAGACCAACACCTAACACCCTTTACCAAGATAAGATCCAAATGGTTACAGGACTTAGACATAAAAAAACAATACTATAAGCAAATTAGAAGATCAAGGAGTAGTTTACCTGTCAGATCTATGGAATGGGGAGCAGTTTATGACTAAGGAAGAGTTGGAGAACATCACCAAAAACCAATTAGATGTTTTCAATTACATTAAATTAAAAAGCTTTTGCACAGATAAAACCACTGTAACCAAGATTAAAAGAAATGTAGTAAATTGGGAAACAATCTTTACAACTAATGATTCTGACAAAGGACACATTTCTAAAATATACAGAGAACTGAGTCATATTTTTTTTAAAAAAAGCCATTCCCCAATTGACAAATGGTCAAAGGATATGCAAAGGCAATTTACAGATGAGGAGATCAAAGCAATTCATAGCCATATGAAAAAAATGCTCTAAATCATTAATTATTAGAGAAATGCAAATTAAAGCTTCTCTGAAGTACCACCTCACACCTCTCAGATTAGCCAATATGACCAGGAAGCATAATGATCATTGTTGGAAGGGATATGGGAAATCTGGGACACTATTACACTATTGGTGGAGCTGTGAACTCATCCAACCTTTCTGGAGAGCTATTTGGAACTACACCCAAAGGGCAACAAAAATGTGCATACCCTTTGACTCAGCAATACCACTACTGGGTCTATATCCTGAAGAGATGAAGAAAAAGGATAAAAACCATTACTTGTACAAAAATATTTATAGCAGCCCTGTTTGTGGTGGCAAAGAATTAGAAATCAAGTAAATGTCCTTCAATTGGGGAATGGCTTAGCAAACTGTGGTATATGTATGTCATAGAATACTATTGTTCTATTAGAAACCAGGAGGGATGGGATTTCAGGGACGCCTGGAGGGATTTGCATGAGCTGATGCTGAGTGAGATGAACAGAACCAGAAAAACACTGTGTACCCTAACAGCAACATGGGAGTGATGATCAACCTTCAAGGACTTGCTCATCCCATCAGTGCAACAATCAGGAGCAATTTTGGGCTGTCTGCAAAGGAGAGTGCCATCTATATCCAGTTAAGGAGCTGTGGAGTTTGAACAAAGTTCAAGGAATATTCCCTTTAATTTAGGGAAAAAAAACATATCTTATTACCTCTTAGAATTCTTGTCTCTTCTCTAAGGATATGATTTCTCTCTTATCACACCCAATTTGGATCAAGGTACAGCATGGAAACAAAGTGAAGACAGACAGATTGCTTTCCATGTTGGGGGGGGGAGTAAGATTGGGGGGAAATTGTAAAACTCAAATAATATCTTTAATAAAAATTAATTTAAAAAAAAATAAGGGAACATTATTGTAGAGTTAGAAATAATAAAAGTAAGTTCAGAGTAACATTGAAAAATGGTGAACTTACACAAAGAAAAATAAAACAAAGAAAATATATATATATATATATATATATATATATATACAATGACTATAACAACATAAATTTTTAAAATGTTGAAAAGGTGTAAACTTCTTAACAGTAATGATCCATTTTTATCTTAGGAAGCAAAGAATAAAGCAAACATTACCATTTATCAACAATGGATGAAGGGGACAAAGGGGGCAGAATAGCATCTATACTGTCAGACATGATCATCCTATCAATTATTTTTGCCTATATTTCAGTCTTAGAAGGGATGGTTCAAGACTATGTGATGTGCAAAGAGAGCTATAATTAAAAATGAGATATAAAAAAGACATCAATAAAACTTTTTAATGTTTATAAACTATATAAAATATGTAAACAAAGAAAGAGATGATTGGTTTGTATCCAAGAATCAGAGATAATAGTTTTACCAGGGCTAAGACCACATATAAGATGGTCAAGAGCTATTTCTCTTATATTTAGACATTGAAAGGAGAGGCACTTTGATCCAGCAACACCAATACTGGGTCTATATCCTGAAGAGATCATGAAAAAAAAGAGTAAAATCATCACTTGTACAAAAATATTCATAGCAGCTCTGTTTGTGATAGCAAAGAATTGGAAATCAAGTGAATGTCCATTATTTGGGGAATGGCTGAACAAATTATGGTATATGTGCATTATGGAAAACTATTGTTCTATTAGAAACCAGGAGGAATGGGATTTCAGAAAAGCCTGGAAAGATTTGTATGAATTGATGCTAAGCAAGATGAGCAGAACCAGAAGAACATTATATACCCTAACAGCAACATGGGGGTGATGATCAACCTTGATGGACTTGCTCATTCCATCATTGCAATAATCAGAGACAATTTTAGGGGGATCTGTGATGGAGAATATTATCTGCAAACAGAGAAAAAACTGTGGAGTTTAAACAAAGACCAAAGATTATTATCTTCAATTTTTTTTTTAAGTTGTCTTATGGGGCGGCTAGGTGGCGCAGTGGATAGAGCACTGGCCCTGGATTCAGGAATATCTGAGTTCAAATGTGGCCTCAGACACCTAATAATTATTTAGCTGTGTGGCCTTGGGCAAGCCACTTAACCCCATTTGCCTTGCAAAAACCTAAAAAAAAAGTCTTATATACTGTATAATTTTGCTATCTCTAGTATTTTTTTTCAAGGATATTTTTTTCTCTCAATACATTCAGTTTTGATCAATGCATAGCATGGAAACAATGTAAAGATTACAGATTGCCTTCTGTCAAGGTGGGGGGAGAGAGGAGGAAGGGGGAAGGAGTGTAAAATTCAAAACCTTACCAAAATATGATAGGTAGAAACTACTACTGTATATAATTGGAAAACAAATAAATATTTGTATAATAAAAAGAAAAAGAAAGGAGAGGTATTTCCTCTGTGCTTTGTTAGGAAGAGTTGCTAAAAAACAACTCTAGCCCTTTGATTGATTACTGAATAGTATATATATATATATATATATATATATATATATACATATATATATATATATATATATATATATATATATATTTGAAATGTGCCTGTAATTTGTCCTACTGTATGTTAGTTATCTTTTCACAACAGTATCCTGACAGGTAATATTCAGTGTAGTGCCATGTCTACTGCATGTATTGTTAATGTGCATTTGTTTTATTTTAGTTTCAGTAGTACTGCAGGTTGGTTACCTGAGATGCCAGGAAAATCATTCTTGTTTTTTTAAAGTAGTGATTTCTGTGCTTCTGCTGTATAGTTTCAGGTTTGGGACCCACCCCATTAATCTTTGCAAGATACTGCAAAGAATTTCAAACCAAGGGAAGAACGTCACCCCTATCAAAAAGCCCATTGGTATGAGATTCTCTTCGTTTTGGTGGAGTTGAATGCCATGTCCTTTTTGAGGGGTGTGGTGGAGTTGATGAAAGACAAGAAAGCTTCACTTCTCAGCCTATATCCCTTCAGTTCCCTTTGGGAATCTTGGAGTGCAAGTCTTCTTTAGGAATTTTTGAATGGTAAGTTGCTTCAGCTTCTGGTTTCCAACTTCAGGAGAGGAAAAAGGCCAGCCCCACTTCAGTTGCTAAAGGAAAAGACTATGGGAAAATGTGGAAGAAGCAGTCTCCACCACATTACTATTTCCAACTTGTTACCATACAGGCTTGAGGGATTTTCCCCTTGTGTATGATCCTTTGGTTGAGTTGAATTATCTCACCCCCAATAGAAGAGCTCTTTCATTCTGTATTATCTGGTCTATATTCCCCTGTGGAGAACTTCTATGATTTCTGTTTTACTGTAATATGGATAAATGCTACATGCAGTGTATGTTAATTGTGGAACTAATACTTGGTAGGAAAAGGTCTAACCTTGGATTATAGAACTTGGATTATTTTCCCCACTCCCACCCCTACTGGCCCCTGATGACAAAGCCAT
This sequence comes from Macrotis lagotis, assembly GCF_037893015.1. Classification (NCBI taxonomy): domain Eukaryota; kingdom Metazoa; phylum Chordata; class Mammalia; order Peramelemorphia; family Peramelidae; genus Macrotis; species Macrotis lagotis. The sequence continues at coordinate 762,460,549 of NC_133658.1, forward strand.
AAGAAGTTAGATGGAACTCAATGATATTCCCTAGACTAATAATATTTTAGGGAGTCGATAGATATACATTTAACCCAATATCCTCCCTTTCTGAAGAGACCAAGACCCCAACTTCCTGACTTCCCTCCTGGCAGGAAATCTCATAGAAAAGGGTAGGAGTAGGAGTTAGAAAAACTCTGCCTTCTTTCAGGCACAACTATACATCCTAGCTGCATGTGGAACCTTATTTACACATCTGGGATCTATTCTTCTGCTACATGTCTTTTGCATCTTGTCTCCCCCCATTAAACTGCAAGTTCTTTGAGGATAGGGACTATTTTTTGTCTCTTTTTTATTTCTTTCCCTTAGCACTTAGCAGTCTCTTTTTTTCTTTCTCTTAACACTTAGCAGTAGTTATCATATAGTAAGTGTTTAATAAATATTAATTGATTGCTGATTGATTGATGCAATGGTGATCTAGAACCTTTATGCCAAGATCTATGTTTAGAGTTCAACCAGTGATGACCACTGTTGAAGTTTCTTCTCTGATAGTCATAGTTATTCAATAGAATAAACTGCCTTCCCCCACAAAAACAAAACCTATAATTAACATTTCCTTAATTTATATTTTGAACAGTTATGATCCCATTGTTTTTTTAAATCAAAAGGAAAGTGCAATATGATATAAAGTGGGCTGGACTTCTAATCAAGAGAGATTTAAACTCGAACATCTTTTCAACATACTAATTGAATGACAATAAACAAATCATAACCTCTCTCATTCTCAGTCACCTCATCTAAAATGAAGGTTGCTAAATACCTACTATATACAACATTCTGTGTTAGGTATTAACAGAAATAAAAATACCCCCATCCTCAAAAAGTTTATATATTTTGCTGAGCATCACTACAGACACAAAGATAAGTATGTTCAAAATAATACAAGAAGATGATCTAATCTAATCTAGCAAGAATTTATTCAACATCCATAATAAGTAAGATACTGGGCTAGGACTAGGCATAACAAATATATATTTGTGTGTGCGCATATGTGTGTAAGAATATATTATGCATATGTATATATATATATGTGTGTGTGTGTGTGTCTGTGTGTCTGTGTGTTCACAAATATAGTATAATACTTTCTACCCTTGAGAAACTTACATTGGGAATTGGGGAATAGAGTTGGAGAATACAATACAGATAAAGATATATAAAGATTAAACATTGTAAGACCCAAGAGTCTTGTTCTGGATTCACTAACTGGGTTGTTTTAGTTTTCATAGTTTTTCTAAAGGAAAGTGATCTCTAAAATAAAAGATCAAATGTTATTTTAATACTCTCTTGCTCCTGAAATGTTGCCACTCCAGAGTAGAACTCTGGGAGATATCTCTAAAACAAAACTGAGGTATCACCAAGAGGGATTAACAAAAGTCCTTTCCAGAAGAGTTGTTCAATATAGAAAGCAATAAAAATCAGGTAAAGACCTTCTGTTTATTTGTTCCAGCACACCAAAAAAAAATGTTTAAAGCACAAAAGCCTTAAAACAAGAAATATAACTCATCACTCCTATTATTCTCATCAGTCAAAGAGGCAATCATATCACAGGAGCCCATAAACACATGAAGCACTCAAAGGACTCATAGAAATACATATTACCCACAACTTCTATTATGTACTCCCAGGAAATAAAGACTGTTGAAAAACTTGTGGAAGTTGTTAAGGGTGTCTGTGTGTCCTTGGGAGTCAAAACAGGAGTCAATCAGACTGAGAAATTGTTTCTCTAGCTAACATCCTTCTAGATAAGCAGACCATCGTATCTTCATGGTTTAACAGTTTCCAGAGGAAAAGAATTCTAGTTTTGCCATTTTACAGATTCATTATTTCTCTTCCCCTTCAGGAACAAATTAGTCCTTTTCACTCCCCTATGACTTCCCTTTTTCCCTGTAACTTAAATACCAAGGTTTTCCCTGAATCACTTGGCTTCTTGGTATAGGAAGTACCCATACGCATGTGCATTTCCTCTTCTAATAAATCCAGTTGCAATGAATGTCTCATAGACTAATGGTATTTTATTTGGTTAACAAATTGAACACATATTTTACATTCATCCTGGATCTGTGTGGCCTGAACAACAATATTAAGACCTTTACTTTCTGGCCACCAGCTATGAATGTCCTATCCTTCTTAGAAGGATCATTATCTCCCTTAAAAAGGATGTAGTTAACACTATGAGAGTGGAGCAAGATGGTGGCATGAAGGCAGGAATTGCCAGAAATTCATTCCCCCAAAATTTCCAAAAGCCATCAAATTATGACTAGCCAAAATCTAGAGGTGCAGAATGAGTGATACTCAGAAAGACTGAGTGATAAGTGATACAATTTCCCAGTCCACGACAACTTAGAAGTTCCACAGGACAGGACCGTTACACCAGGACAGGGATTCCAATCCACAAGGACTGGAAAAAGCCGCAGCCCGGGACGGGCACCTGGGTCCATGGCAGAGGAATCAGTTTCCAGACCTCTTGGCCAAGGAATCATGGGGAACAGATAGAAGGGATGGTGAGAGAACTCTGCCACACCAGATAAGAACAGAGTGGAGCTCCAGCCTCAGAGTAGCCCTGCTGTAAGAACCTACTGTCAGAGTTGGCAGAGCTACCCAGCACATCCAGAGCTCTCAGTCCACAGGCGGTAAGGGAGTCAGGGGATACTACAGATGTCTCTCTGCTCTCTCTGGGGCAGGACTCAGCTGTTTGCCCACACTCAGATCCAGATTGTAGTCTGGACCCCCACAATGCCACCATAGCGGAGCAGGAACCCTCCTCACAGCTCCAGGGCAGAAGGAAGGGCCTGAACACAGGCAAGAGAGCAGTCAGAACCTCTCATAAGACCTTGGAGGAATTAAGGTCCCTATGAGTTGTTCCCAAAAATTCCCCAAAGCCTTGGAAGTGTGGCAAATCAGTCATAGACTGAAGAAATGAGCAAACAACAGAAAAAGAAGAATCTGACCATACAAAATTACTTTGGTCCAATGGAGGATCAGAATACATACATAGATGACAACAAAATCAAAGCTTCTGTATTCAGAACCTCCAAAAGAAATAGAAAATGGGCTCAGGCTATGGATGAGCTCAAAAAAAAAGACTTTGAAAAGCAATTAAGGGAGGTAGATGAAAAATTGGGAGGAGAAATAGGAGCGATGCAGATAAATCATGAAAACCAAGTCAGCAACTTGGTGAAAGAAATACAAAAAAATACTGAAGAAAATAACTATTAAAAACCAATTTAGGCCAAATGGAAAAAGCAACACAAAAAAAGCAAATGAAGAATGCCGTGAAAAGCAAAACTGAACAGCTAGAAAAGTAGATAAAAGATCTCTCTGAAGAAAATAACTCCTTCAGATGAAGAGATGAACTAAAAGAAGTTGATGACTTTGTGCAAACTCAGAAAGAACTAAAACCATACCAAAAAAAAAACAACAAATTAGAAGAAAATGTGTAACATCTCATTGGAAAATCAACCGACCTTGAAAACAGATGCAGGAGAGATAATATAAAAATTATTGGGCTACCTGAAAGTCATGACCAGGAACAGAGCCTAGAATTAATTTTTCAAGAAGTAATACAGCAAAAATATTCTGAGATCCTAGAAGCAGAGGATAAAAATATAATTTGAAGGAATTCACTGATCTTCTCCTGAAAGAGATCCCAAAAGAAAAACTTTCAGGAATATTATAAGCAAATTCCAAAACTCCCAAGTCAAAGAGAAAATATTAAGAGTTGCCAGAAACAAACAAGTGGCTTTATAGTCAGGATTACATAGGATTTGGCAGCACCTACATTGAGGGCTCATGGGACTTAGAATAAGACATTCCAGAAGGCAAGAGATCTTGCTTTACAACCAAGAATCAACTACCCAGTAAAACTGAACATCCTCTTCGAGGGGAAAAGATGGACTTTCAGTGAAAACAAGGGACTTTCAAACTTTCCTATTGAAACAACAAGAGCTGAACAGAAAGTTTGATCTCCCAGTACAGGACTCTGGTAAACCATAGAGGGAGTGGAAGAGAAGGACTAACTATGAGGAACTTAATGATATTGAACTGTTTGTATTCCTGCATGAGAAAAAGATATTGATAACTCATATGAACTTTCTCATTTATAAGAGCTTATTACAAGAACATATAGACAAGGCACAGGAAGGAGCTGAATACAATGGTATAATATAGTAAAAATATGGAGTCAATGGATGATAAAGGAAAGTATTGGGAGGATGGGAGGAAGAGAAAGGAAAGGAAGAAGGGAATAAGGTATTTCACATAAGAGTCAAGAAAAAGCTTTTACAATTGAGTGGAATGGGGGGAGGTGAGGGGGAATGAGTAAGCCTTCATTCTCATCAGAAATGGCTCAGAAAGGAAATAACATACACACTTAATAGGGTGTAGAAAGTTATCTTACCTAGAGAAAAATGAGAGGAATGAAATGGATAAGGGGGAATGGGGTGAGGGAAGGAGTAGGTGATAGAAGAGAAGAAAGATATGGGAGAGGGTATTCAAATACAACACACTTCTGAACAAGGATAGGATTAAAGGAGAGAGAGAATGGAATAAATGAGAGTGGGGAGGAATATAATGGAGGGAAATACAGCTAGTAATAGCAACTGTGGTGAAAATATTGAAACAATTTCTCTGGAGACTTATGATGGGGAAGACAACTCATCCCAGAGACAGAGTCATTGGAATCTGAATATAGATTGAAATACATTTTTCTTTTTCTCTCTCACTATTCTTAAGGTTTCTCATCTTTTTTGAGGGGAAGGGGGATTTATGTTTACTCAAATTGTAGAGTATGTGGTAAAAGGGAATCAAATGCAATAGACCTGGGGCCATATCATGTACATTCAGTGTTAAATAACCTTTACCTTTTTTAGTCAGTACATTAGGTAATAAACTGTAATAAATTTATTAAGCATATTTATTAAGTGCTAGAGAAAAAATAAAATCATCCCCTGTCCTGAAGAAATTTGCATTCTAGTAGGGAAAGAGAATAAATAAAAGGCAAACTGAAAAGGAAAGGGGTAGAGAGGAGAAGGTACTTTAGTATAGAGTTGGGATATAGAAGAGTCCATTCCAAGGAGTGTGGCTGATGGGAAATGAAGTGTCAACTAGTTTGAGGCTTTCTTTAAATGGAGATTTTTGGTGGAGTTCATTGCTGGGTTCCAGATAAGTCCCCTGAAAAAAACTCCTTGATGACAGAGATTGTTTCATTTTTGTCTTTGTATTCCCAGTGTCTAGAAGGGTCTGTCTTCTGGTGGGCTTTTAATAAATGCTCCTTGGTTGAGTAACTGGTTGAAGTGTCTAATTATCTAATTATGTAAATAGGGCACCATTTCAGTTAGCCAATCACACAAGCAGATTAGAAATATCAACTTCCTAAGATTTCCTAGGTCTATCTGGTTCTCCAATTCTGGTTCTTTCCCAACTTTGAGGTATGTTGGGAAATGAGAGAAAACCATAGCCCACAAGTATTTTTAAAGTTATTCCCAGTGTAACCCACAAACTACCCTGATTAAGTTTGTGCCAAATCACTTACTTACAACACTAGAGAATAAATTGGTGATGTTGACATACTCGGTGTCAGTTTGCCCACTGTTTCTCAGAATTCTGGTATTTTCTGGGATATTCCAGTCAACACTTATGAGGAAAATACTTTGACTAAACCTACACATGCCAAATATGCAAGTATTACCAACCCAGAGTGATCTCTTCACTTCTCTCAACTCCTCTATCACTTGTCAGTACTATGCATTTACCACAGAATTTGACAACTAATCCTATGAAAAAGATCTTGGAATTTGAGAAAACTAGCTTGATAAACAACAGAGTTACTTGGCTGCTGTAAACTTGGGCCATAATAATGGAGATTTAGCATCCAGATCTAAAGAGGCAAGAATGTAATCAGTGCTTTTGAACACCCCTGGGATATTCTGCCCAATTCTGGATATCATGTTTTAAGGACATTAAAAGGTAGAATGCATCCAAATGAGAGTGATCATAATGAAGACCGGAAAGGGAGGAAGAGTGGAGGGAGAAAGGAGAAGGGAAAGGCAATAGGAAGGGGAGAAGAGGGTAGATAGAAAAGAGGGAGAAGGGAAGGTGAGACAAAGGAAAGAGGAGGAGGAGGAGGAGGGAGACAGGAGGAGAGGTGGAAAGGAAAAAGAAGCTGTTGGCAGCCTAACTCAAAGGATATTTTCACTTTCCCCTTTTTACATTGTATAATCTAATCAAGTATTCCATCTCTCACCCCTGTATTCTACCACATGACCAGAATACTCTCCCTCCTCATCTCTGTGACTTATAATTACTTATTCTTTTTTGGTTTTCAGTTCACACTCACTCCCTATGTCATTTTGGGCAAGCTGTTCATCGTTTCAGGACTCAATTTCCTCATTGGGAGAATGAGAAGATTATACTAGACACCATCTCCCAGTTCTAGATCTGTGAATCTATGACCTCATAATCACCTCATATGCTATTTTTCGAGGATAAAACCTTTGTTGAAGTCTATGGCCCCCTTCTCAGAACAATGTTTTTAAGTCCACAAAATAAAATACTTATATACATACCCAGTAAAACCTAAGCTCTTTAGGGGCAGCAAGATGGCATAGTGGATAAAGCACCAGCCCTGAAGTCAGGAGGACCTGAGTTCAAATTTGAATTCTGATACTTAATAATTGCCTTAACTAAAAAGATAAAATAAGCTCTTTGAAGGCAGAGACTAAGTTGTTTGTTTTGTTGCTTTCTGAGCTCTTAGCATAATACCTTTACTTAGTAAGTGTTTAATAAATCCTTATAGAATTAAATTGAAATATAACATAGATTTCTTTTTTGCAATATTTCTATAAATAGTCTTGAGAAGCACAAAGTTATGAAAGGAATAGAAATAGAAATGGGGGTGGAGAGAAAGGCTAGAGGTATGTGTAACAAGCAAAGCTTGCAATACAGAAATTAGCTGTCTACTAGTCTAAGATCAGTCCAGATTTCTGAGAATGGAAAATCTATTAACTAAACACTAAGACTGAAAGCCCATGGTCTAGTCACTATAGGCTTCCTGTAACCACATGAGTACTGTTCTGTTTCTATCACTCTTTCCCTGGACTTGCCAGTCTAAAACTGGTAACATGATAAAAGAGAAGTCCTGACCAACACAGAAGATAGGAAGGTAGAGAACTTTCATCTGTATGAATTCAAAATCTTAGGTCATTCTAAGTTACTGCCATTGAGTTCTGGGTGAAAATGAATTAGAAGCAGCATTATCTCATGGATAGGCAGAATCTGTTATCAGACCTATTTTGGCAGATTAATGGGGCATTATTTAAAGTAGTTTCACTTCCCTGAGTGATAGGGGCTCCTTAACTGCATTATTAGTATCATTTGTGGTACCTTACCTGAAAAATGAAGTGTGGGTATTATTGTTTGACTTTGAATAGGTAATTGAGTAATATTAAATTCACTTACAGGATTCATGAGTAACATGTATTGCTTCTCAAGGTGACTTTGCCCTCACAAGCAGCATTCAACCCCCTTGAAATCTTTTCTCATTCTTCTTCATTGGCTTATTTAAGCCTTTTCAATATAACCCCTAACATGAATTTGTTCTGTAAAAGACACTCTGCTAGACATAGGAATGCAAAGAAGAAAATTAACCATCTTCACCCTCAGAGAGCCTATAGTCTAGCTAAAGATTAGAAACATACATAAATAAATAGGCTAAAAATTATACTAAAAAATACCAGGGAAGATTCAAACACAAAGTGTTCCAGAAAAATATGAGTAGGGAGAGAGTATTTTTAGTTGGGGGAGGAGGCAGCTAAGATGGATCTTGAAACAAAAAGGTATCAATAAGCAGAGAAATGGTTGAAGGACACTCTAGTCATAACAGTCAATCTGAACAGGATTCCTGAGACAAAAGAGTATTGGAGAGGATCAGGCAGTAGTTAGTTTAATTTGGCTGCATTGTAAAGTATAGAAAGGGGAGGAGCTGTGTGATTTTGGGCAAGTCACTCTCACTAGACCTCAGCTTCCTCTACTGTAAAATTAAGAATTAAGGTTAAATGATATATAAAGCAATGGAGCCTATAAATAAGACTTTAAAGGAAAGTCAGAACATAATAGTCTTGGCCTTAAAGGTCAAAGATTTGTATTTAATCCTATGGACAGTATTTCCTACCCCTAAAACAAATACAACTTAATGACCTTCTCTCTACCCTGATAACTTCTGGTTGATGTAGATGTGGGTTGTTAGAGAAGGAAAAAGCATGGATTAAGAGATAATGGAAAGAATAGAGACTCTCAGTACCTTTTAAATTTTAAAAGCTACAACACTAATGTATTTAGTAATGAACATCAGGATGAAATACCTATGATATTTTAAGTAGTTTCAAATTAAAAGCAAGTTTTGTTTGTTTTGTTTTTCCAAAATACAATTTCCTGGCTAATCTTAAAAGGATTTTAGCACTGATGCTTCCCTCCAAAATGGCAGTAGATATTCTCTATGGAGATAATTTTGTTTGTTTTTTCACCCAGAAGTATGAACCTTTTGTTATAAAACTTCAGAGAATCTCAAAACTAGAATGAAACTCAGAGGGCATCTAGCATACTTTCTCTACCAAAAATATAAATATCTTCTATTACACTGAATATTTTCCTTGAAAATCTCTATTGTCAGGAGACTCACTAACTCCTGCAACAGCCTATTCTATTGGGGGGGGGTGGCAATAAATATTATTATTATTATTATTAAGAACTCTTTTTCTTTTTATACAGAATCAGACACTGCTTTCCTATAATGGCATCCATTTGTCTTAGCTCTACTTTTAAAGTCAAGCTAATTGCTCTTTCACAAAACAATCCTTCACATATTTCCTTCTATTATTTTTGCATCTGAAAACCAAGGATCCCCACTTAGTTTACAAGTAATGTTTTCAATTCTCCTTAAGGAAGGCTAAAACGCTAGAGATATTTGAAAAAAAGAGGATAGCTTCACTCCTTTTCAGTTTTCTATCATATCCTTTGATTGGAATGAAATGCCTAGTCATCAAATATAATAATGATAGTACAGAAAAAAAATGAATGAATGAACACTAAAATTCTTCAGTATGTATTTTCCAATAGATAATATATAAATTACATAGCCTGACAGGGAATGGGCAAGTTACTTAAGAAAGCAATTTTTTCTAATCTCTATATATCCATTGAGTTGTGAATAGTTTTTAATTATTTCTTCTTAATTTTATTTTTCCCTCAGGACCAAGCATGGTGCTTTGCACAGTCAAATATCTTTTTCTCTTTTTTGCTTTTAAATGCTTTTGTTTTCTATTAAGCACAATATCATCTAAACACATTTGAAAAATAGTAATAAAAACACAATTGGGAATTGGTTCTCTGTCACGGCAGGGGAATGCCAACATAAACTGACAGCTTTCCTACTCTTTAGTGCCTTTTTGCCTCTCCTAGATCATTGTCTTTTCGTGGAACAAAGGCTTTCCTTGCTCAAGATTACCAAAGATAGGTTCTGATAAAAGGTGACCCACTGAAAAAGGAAATGGCAAATTACTCCAATAGCTTTCCCAAGAAAACTCCATGGACAGCATTAAATTGACAAAAAAATATAACATGAAAGGATAAACCCTTTAGGTCAAAAGTATCCAGCACATTCTGGGAAAGAGCTAAGAACAGCATGCATCTCCAATACTACTGAAGTAACTGGGTCAAAACTGGAAAGAAGCTCTGCTTTATATGTGTCTGGTGATGTAAGTAAAATCTGTTGCTGTAAAGATCAAAATTGCATAGAGACCTGGAATGTAAGATTTATGAACCTAAGTAATCTGGATATGGTCAAACAGGAGATAAAAAGATTAAACATCAGCATCTTAAGTGTCAGTGAACTTAATGGATGGAAATGGGTGGTTAATTCAGTTGGTCATTACATATAATACTGTAAGCAAGAATCCCTTAGAAGAAAAAATAACCTTCACAGTCAATAGATGGGTAAGAAAATCAGTACTGACAATAATCAAAGATCATTTTAAAAGACTTGTGATGGAAAATACCATCTCTATTTAGAGAAGGATCTGTGGAGTTTAAATGAAGACCAAAGTTGATTAACTTCAATTTTTAAAAGTTGTCCCATATATTATGCCATTTCTTTCCTCTCTAAAATTTTCTTTCTTTTGTGTGGATTTGATTCTTCTCTCACAATTTGATCAATATGGATCTATGTTTAGCATGGTTATAAATGTTGAGCCTATATCAAATTGTTTTCTGTCAGGAAGAGGAGAGAACAAAGTCAGAGAGAAAGAAAAATGTAAAACTCAAAACCATGCAATAATGTAGCTGGAAAATCAAATAAATAAAATATTTTTAAAAAAGAAAATAACATTTGAAACATTCTTAAAAAGAAAAAAAAAGAAAAGCAATACTGAGGTATAATCTCAAAAATGACAAATTGGGGCCGCTAGGTGGTGCAGTGGATAGAGCACTGGCCCTGGAGTCAGGAGTACCTGAGTTCAAATCCAGCCTCAGACACTTAATAATTACCTAGCTGTGTGGACTTGGGCAAGCCACTTAACCCCATTGCCTTGCAAAAACCTAAAAAAAATGACAAAATGATATCTTCAAATCCAAAGCAAACTGTTCACCATCACAGTAAAAGTGCATCTGTGCTCTAACCACAAATGCCAAAGAGGCCAAAGTTGATTAGTTCTATGAAGATCTACATCTTCTAGAAATAACACCAAAAACTCAAAATACCACATTCATCATAGGGGACTGGAATACTACAGTTAGAAACTAAAAAGATAATTCAAAAAACAGGCTATCTTGCCCTTGAAATACAAAATGAAGCAGGGCAGAAACTAGCAGAGTTTTGTCAAGATAATTTATTGATCATTGCAGACACTCATTTTCAAGTCATCAAATGGTGACTCTGTACGAGGACATATCAATATCAAAATCAGATTGATTATATATTTTGCATCCTTGGGTGGAGAAGCTCTATCTAGTCAGTTAAAACAAGACCTGGAGCTAACAATGATTCAGATCATGACCTTCCTACTGCAACATTTAGACTTAAATTGAAGAAAGCAGAAAAAACCATCAGATCATACAGGTAAAACCTAAATAGCATTACTTATGAATATGAAGCAAAAGATTTAAAGGTTTAGATTCAGTTGTAAAGCGTGCCTGAAGAACTATGAACAAAGGTTTAAAATATTGTACAGGAGGCAGCAATAACACTTCCAAAGGAAAAATGAGAGCAAGAATGCAAAATGGCTTTCTGATAAGGCTTTGTGAATAGCTAAAGAAAGAAAGGAAAAGGAGAAAGGGAAAGTTATATCCAACTGAATGAAGAATTCCAAAAAACAGAAAGAAGAGACAAGATTTTATTAACTGAGCAACATACATAAAAAAAAATAGAAGGAAAAGGACCAAAAAATCCTCTTCTAGCAAATAGAGATATCAAAGGAATATTTCATGAAAAATAGGTATGGAGGGGCGGCTAGGTGGCGTAGTGGATAAAGCACCGGCCTTGGAGTCAGGAATACCTGGGTTCAAATCCGGTCTCAGACACTTAATAATTACCTAGCTGTGTGGCCTTGGGCAAGCCACTTAACCCCATTTGCCTTGCAAAAAGAAAAAGAAAAATAGGTTTGGAAAAAGAACAAAAATGGAGCAACATGACAGAGAAGCAGCAGAGATTAAAAAGAGGTAGCAAGAATATAGATACAAAAAGAAAAATATAAAAGAAAGGCTACTGATCTAGAGTCAAAACAACCTGGAAAATGAAGTCAAGTAGACCCTATTGATAACAATAAGATTAGTGGAGGTGATGAAATTCCATCTGAGCTGAATTCCAGAATCCTAAATGATGATACTGTTTTTAAGCGCTCTATTCAACATGTCAGCAAAATTGGAAAATTCGACAGGGACCACTGGACTGGGAAAGATTAGTTTATATTCCAATCCTAAAAAAAGAACAAAGCCAAAGAATATTCAAATTACCAAACATTTGTGCTCATTTCACACACTAGCTAGGCTATGCCAAAGATTCTGCAAATTAGACTTTAGCAATATGTGAACTAAGAATTACCAGAATAACAACAGACTGGTTTTCAAAGAGACAGAAGAACTAGAGACCAAATTGCCAACCCTTGCAGGATTATGAAGAAAGCAAAGGAGTGCAAAAAAAAAAAATCTACTTCTGCTCCATTGGCTACACAAAAGCCTATGACTATGGATCACAATAAATGTGACAAGTAATCCTCAAAAGTATCCTATTTGTCTCTTAAGAAACCACATGTGGGTCAAGAAACAATAGTTACAACCAAACAAGGAACAACTTGTTGGTTTAAAATTGGAAAATGAGTACACTTTATTTATTTAACTTATATGCAGAGTACATCCTGAGAATTGTGAGGTTGGGTGAATCAAAAATTGAAATTGAAATTGCCAGGAGAGACTTCTGGCCAAGATGACAGAGAGGAAACCAAGCTCTCCTGGCTTTCCCTCTGCCCCATCAGTTGAGTGTGATAGCCTATGCTATAGCATGATGTATGTCCTTCATTCTTAAAGAAGACCATGACATTAGGGAAGGTGAGGCTGTGACAATGGCTTTCCCTTAGGCAGTTATGTGGTGCAGTAGATAGAGCACTGGACTAGAGTCAGGAAGACAAGAGTTTGAATCCAGCCTCAGATACTTGAGGTTACTAGTGTGTGACCTTGGGCAAGTCACTTAACCCTGATTGCCTCACATCCAGGGCCATCTTCAGTTGTCCTGATTGATATCTGGTCACTGGACCCAGATGACTCTGGAGGGGAAAGTGAAGCTGGTGACTTAGCACAGCATCCCCTCACTCAAATATGGCATCAACATCCCAATTTAATGATCTTTTTTCAAGGACAAAGGACAAATATCATCATCATCATCATCATCATCATCATCATTATCATCACCATGACTTTCCCTCAAAACCAACATGAATCAAGCCTCTTTCTTGAAAAATTTTATTTATTTAAGGCAATGGGGATAAGTGACTTGCCCAAGGTCACACAGCTAGGCAATTATTAAGTGTCTGAGATCAGATTTGAAGTCAGGTCCTCCTGACCCCAGAGATAGTGCTCTATCCACCGTGCCACCTAGCTGTCCCCAAATGGAGTCTCTTAACAGATTTTGGTTGACAGAACCCTCAAAAGAGCAAAGTAGAATATTTTCCATCACAGGGAGGGGAGCTTACACAATAGGGAAGAGAATAGATATGCAGCACACCAGTGGTGGGGTGAAATGAGGGTCTAATCTGAAAACCTTTGCTATGGGAGAGGAAGCCTTTGAGTCATGGACACTCCAGCACAGCTGCCCAGAACACCCATTCAGCCAGCACAGCTGGTGTGGAGGACCAGAATCATGAGTCCCTGTTATTCCCAACAGAGCCCTGAGTATTCCAGTGGGAGAACCTGGTATTCCCCAGCTCAAACAGCACAGAATCCAGGTATTTGCACCTTTCCCAAAAGCCCAGTGTGTGAACAGCAGACTTCCTCAGAAGAGATGAAGAGAGAGCCTCTGTTGTTTCCAGCACCCATTCCTATTCAAAACACTAGAGAGCATATGAATAAATGAAGTGTTTCTTAAAATGATAAATAGTGTCTATCTAAAACCATCAACAAGCATTATCTGTAATGGAGATAAGCTAGAAGCATTCCCTTTAAGATCGGGGTGAAACATTGAATGCCCATTATCATCACTATTTTTAAAATTGCATTAGAAATGTTAGCTTTAGTAATAAGAGAAGAAAAAGAAATTGAAAGAATTAGAATAGGCAGTGAAGAAATAAAACTCTCACACTGCAAATCAAATAAAAACTACTTGAAACAATTAGCAATTTTAGCTAAGTTGCAGGATATAAAATAAACTCACATAAATCCTCAGCATTTCTATATATTACAATCAAGTTACAGCAGCAAGAGATTAAAAAGAGAAATTCCATTTAACATAACTATAAACAACAAAAATACTTGGCAGTTTACTACCAAGGCAGACTCAGAAACTATATGAAAACAACTATAATACACAAATAATATCCAAATAACTGGTCAATGTCAATTATTCATGGGTAGGCTGAGCCAATTATGATAAAAAATGACAATTCTACCTAAATTAAATTGCTTATTCAGGGCTATACCAATCAAACTTCAAAAATATTACTTTGAGATAGAAAAAATAGTAACTAGATTCATATTGAGGAACAAAAGGTCAAAAATATCAAGGGAATTAATGAAAAAATGCAAAGAAAGGGATTTAAAATTTTATTATAAAGCATCAGTAATCAAAACTGTTTGGTACTACCTAAGAAATAGAGTAGTGGATCATTAGAATAGATTATGTGCAAAAGAAACAGTAGTAAATGACTACAATAATCTGTTGTTTGATAAATCCAAAGATTCCATCTTCTGGGATAAGAACTTATTCTTTGATTAAAAAAAAAACTCTTGAGAAAACTGAATGACAGTATGGCAGAAATTAGGAATAGATCAACATTTCACACCCTTAAGATAAGGTTGAATTGGGTATAGGATTTAGACATAAAAGGTGATGTCATAAGCCAATTAGGAGAACAGGGGACAGTTTATCTGACAGTTCTATGGAAAGGGGAGCAGTTCATCACCAAAGAAGAGTTAGAGAATATTAGAAAAGACAAAATGGATAATTTTGATTATGAAATTGAAAAATGTCTGCACAAATAAAACCAATGTAGCTGAGATCAAAAGGAATTCAGTATGGTAAACAATTTTTACAACTAGTGTTTCTTACAAGGGATTCATTTTAAAAATACATAGAGAACTGATTCAAATTTATAAGAACATAAGTCATTCTCCAATTGATAAATGATCAAAGATTATGAAAAGGCAATTTTCAGGTAAAGAAATGAAAGCTATCTTGTCATATGAAAAAATGCTCAAAAACATTATTGACTAGAAAAATGCAAATTAAAACAACTCTGAGGTACCACCTCACTCATACTTAAGAGACTGGTCAATATGACTAAAAAGGAAAATGATCAACATTGGAGGGGATGTGGAAAAACTGGAACATTAATGCATTGTTGATGGAGTTGTGAATTGATCCAATCTTTCTGGAGAGCAATTTGAAATTATGCCCAAAGGGCAATAAAACTAGGTATACCCTTTGATCCAGGAATACCACTATTGAGTCTATATCCCAAAGAGATCACAAAAAGGGGTGGAAAAACCCACGCGTACAAAAATATTTATGACAGTTCTTTTTGTAGTGACAAAGAATTGGAAATTGAGGGGTTGTGCATAAATTGGGGAATGGCTGGACAAATTGTAGTAGTTGGATGAGATAGAACACCACTGTTCTATAAGAAACTATGAGGGACAAGATTTCAGAATAACATGGAAAGACACAAACTAATAGCAACATGGGGTGATGATCAATTATAATATAATATAATATAATATAATATAATATAATATAATATAATATTGTATCTAAAATTCAATAATCAAAGACAATACTAAAAGACTGTGATAGAAAATAACGTCGATATGCAGAGAAGGATTTGTGGAGTTTAAATGCAGATAAAAGTTTATTTTCAGTTTTTTAAAAATGTTGTCTTATAAATTACATTATTTTTCTCTCTCTTTTTGTTTTCTTCCATTTGGATGTGATTCTTCTTTCACAACACTAAGATGGATTTATGTTTAGCATTGTTATCAATTTTGAGATTCTATTATATTGTCTGCTATCAGGGACAGGGGGAGGGAGAAAATGCAAAGCAAAATTGATTTTCAAAAATTACCATTACATGTATTTGAAAAATAAATAAAATAAATTGGGGAAGAAAAAAAGATTGCCAGGAGAAATATCAGATATGGCAGATATTCAGATGATACTACTCTGTGGAGAAGAATTAAGGAATCTCTTGATGAGGATGAAAGAGGAAAGTTTTAAAAGCTAACCTGAAGATTGATATAAAAAAAAACTTAGATCATTACAACTGACCAATCAAGGGAAGAAATCTTCATGAGTTTAAATTTAGTTTCCAACCTTACTGTGTGATCCTGGGCAAGTAAGTCACTTCATCCTGTCTGTCTCAATTCTTCATCTGAAGAAAGAAATGACAAATCACTCCAGTATCTTTGCCAAGAATACCCCAAATGGAATCACAAAGAGTCAGACATGTCTGAAAATGACTAAACAAATGAATAACTCCTACCAAACAGATCAGGTTGCAAGAATAAGCATGAGAGAGACCCTGGGTTACAAGCTAAGAGAATAATGAAATTATATTAATGAATATATAAAGTTAGAATGTAATGAAGTCTTATAATAGAGAAACCATCAGTTACAGGATAATACAGAAGGGAAGATATCACTTGTGGTTGGGCTTATCAAGGAAAGTTTTAAGGAACTTAAAAAATATAGAGAATTTTGACATGTGAAAAATTTAGGAATAGGACATTTATCCTGTGATGAAACAAAGATGTAGCAGATATAAAACTTAGGTCATAGGGGTAGCTAGGTGGAGCACTGGAGAGAGCACTGGCCCTGGAGTCAAGGAGGACCGGTGTTCAAATCTGACCTCAGAGACTTAATAATAATCATCTAGCTGTGTGACCTTAGGCAAGTCACTTTTAACCCCATAGCCTTAAAAAAAATTTTTTTAATTTAAAAAAATAAAATTGGATTCATGCTTCATATACAAGTCTGAGACTTCAATGGAATGTATGGTTTATGAGAGGTAATGTTGAGATGAGGTTGGAAAGACTGAATGAGTCCAAGGAATAAAGGACTTTGAATGGCAGAATAAAGAATACAGATTTTATTAGGTGGACAAAGGGGAGACATTGAGGTTTATGAGAGGGAAAACACCATTATTGGTTATGCTCTAAGAAAAGCACAAAGGGAAGACACAAAAGGCAAGAATAAAGGATAGGAGGCTATGAAGACTAGCACAGAAGCCAGCATGGCTGGACCATAGAGTACAGGAAAGGAGTAGCATATGAAATTCGTCAGATTAGAAGGAGCATGGTGAAGAATTTGGCATGTCAAAATAAAATGTTTCAACTGCTCTCAGAGGCAAAACAGTCACTGCAGTATATTGAGGTGAGGAAAAATTACTTTGGCCCCCTTTGGAAGATTGATTAGAGTGGATTAATACTTGAGACCAGGAGACAAATTAAAAGCCTAATTCAATAATCCAGATGAAATATGAAAACTAAGGTGATGAATGTGTGAGTAGAAAGAAGGTGTATATAAGAGTAGTGAAGAGAAAGAAATGACAAGATATGGCCACTATTTGGATATGAGAGATTATCAAGATCCAGCCCTCCCCTTCAAGGTCCTGCTAGGCTCTCTTCTCTCCATCCTATCAATAGACTCAACTCTTGCAACAGTATAAGACCCAGCTGAGTATCCTTAGCTCAGAGTTCCGAGTTTACCCTTCTTTTATATACTCTTTATACTCAATCTCAGAATGGGATTAAGGCTGCTGCTTTCATCAGGATTATTGACAACACCCTGCCTCCCTTCCCCTATTGAGCTATTGCCCTGTCTCACTGATTGTATTAAAAGCAACAGGAATACCAACCACATCATGGTAAAGATAACATTTTCTTGATATACTTTGAAATGATCATTTCTCTATAACTGTGTTTTGATTCTTTTTCCACTCCTAAATTTTCTTTGGGAAGAATTGTTTGTAAGTCAACTCCTTTCTTGTCCCATGTAAGACACATTTCAATGATCTTCCACAAAAATGCAAGACCATTTATTGGTTTCACATAGGTAATTCTACCACTCTTTCTCTAGATAAGACTTTGGTCCCTGGGTCTTAATTTAATCATCACATTCTTATTCTCTTTACAAAAACCCAGAAGCTCTCAGGCAGTGGGCACGGTTTGATTAAATTAGATCAAATAATATTAATCCTTAATTTTTTTAAATTGGAATCATTTACACAGATGAGAGGCATTACTTAATGCATGTTTTGTTGATGGTCTTATCTGAGTGTCAGTCAGAAACAAGGTTTTTCTTTGGTGTAGTTGTAGTGAAGACTACCTTATGGGTATATATGATTTGAGAAGTATTAGAAAAGTCACATTAGCCTAAAAATAATGATCCTCACTACTATCAGCAGAAATTCTACTATTAGCACCATATTAAGAGGCAATGAAAGGCAATGGAGAAAGCACTGGACTAGAGACTGAAAAATGGGTTATGAAGCTCCAACTTTACTACTTAACACTTATATGGCCTTGGACAAATCATTAAGCCTCATTAAGACTCAGTTTCCTGATCTTCAAAATGAGAGTAATGCTAACAAATATACTCATAGTAATAGTATGAAAATAAAATGGAGCTGGGGAGGGAGATGAGGAGAGATTTGTAACTTTATTTTAATCACTAATCAAAGAGGATTTATTGAGTTCCCATTGTGTGTCAGACTCTAGGAATACAAATTCAAAGAATGAAAATTAATCTCTACTCTTAAGTAGCTACATGACTTTGTGACAGTTATTGTCTGAACTAATAAGTATTAATTTATTTTCAGAAACTTGAAACTGGACAGGACTTAGAAAACATCTGATTCAACACATGCATGAACATATACCTTCACTTCCAATCTAGTGGCTTCATTGGATTTCTCCATTGTCTCTAGAAATTCATCCTTGGGCAACTAGGTGGTTCAGTAGATAGAGCACTGGCCCTGGAGTCAGGAGTACCTGGATTCAAATCCGACCTTAGACACTTAATAATTATCTATGTGCCCTTGGACAAGCCACTTAACCCAATTTGCCTTGCAAAAACCTAAAAAAAGAAAAAGAAATTCATCCTTCTTGAATGGATGATTGAGTTTAAACTCTGCCTCAGACATTTCCTAGTCAAGTCACTTAACCTCCACCAGCTGCATCTGAAAAATGGGAATAACAACTTCCTCACAATGGAACTGTGAGGATCAGATGACTTAGCATGTTCAAGCTTTGCCAATTTTAGATAGATTCAAGTATGAAAAATCATCATCATCAAATTTAAAATAGCTGTTTGCTTGCTATTATGACTGTGACTTAGTAAAAGTGAGTTTCTCAGGTGGCATTCTTATATCTAGATCTGGAAAGTCTTGAAATTTTGGTGGAAAAGCACAGTGGATAGAGTACTGGACCTGGAGTCAGAACCACTCATCTTTCTGAGTTCAAATCTGGTCTCAGATACTTACTATATGTGTGACCTGGATAAGTCACTAAATCCTGCTTGCCTCAATTTTCTCACCTGTCAAATGAGCTGGAGTAGAACATGACAAACCACATCAGTATCTTTGTCAAGAAAACCCCAAATTAGGTCATGAATAGTGGACAGGAACTAACAGAACATCTTGTCCAACACATACAACACTTCCAATCCAGTGACTTCATTGGACTTCTCCATTGTCTCCAGAAACTTAACTTCCTGCAAGATCAAATCAACTTTGCAATTCAAATCTCCTCAGAACTGAAACAAATGAACAACAAATAGAGAAAAAAATAGGGAATATTTCCGAAAAACAAAATTGTCTGAGATGTCCAGACTAGGTGGCATTCCAACTTGAAGAGAAACATTCTGAGTGGTCAGAAGACAGGTTAAAGACAATGGGCAAAGTAGAAAAGAAGAAGGCGAAGGGGAAAGGGGAAAGAAGAGGTTTTCAGGAAACTGAAGACAGTGAAAATGGAGAAGTAAAATGGTTCCCTATTTATCAGTTAGACTGGCAAGCCTTATGTCATGGATGTGATCTGTAGGAGTGGATTAGGTTGGGGAAACCATTAAAGGACTTAAAAGGGGTAAGTATCATATTTAGTTGATCATAGATGGGGCTGAAATATCATTTAAGTAGTACTGGTAAAGGGAGTAAGCGAATAGTTGTGATTGGGGTCAAGGAAAATAAATTGAGCTAAGGGGGCAATAGGACAGTCTGGAAAATTGTCCACAATTGCATATGAAGACCTAAGAAGCTAAATACAAATGAATCCAAAGCTATGGGTTAAGACAGTACCTGGAATCACTGTCAAAGACTCTTGGGTTAATGAACATCTCTTATCTAAAGAAGCCTTTTGTCTGGGGTGGCTCAGAGCAGCCCTTCCCTGGGGATATTCTTTTCATATTTTATTTTTTATTTTATTTTTAGTTTTTTAGTTTTTGCAAGGCAATGGGGTTAAGTGGCTTGCCCAAGGCTACACAGCTAGGTAAGTATTAAGTGTCTGAGATTCCATCCACTGCTCCACCTAGCCACCCCTTCTTTTCATATTTTAAGGAATCATGACTGAGTTTTGTTTTATAGATTGGCAGGTGATTTCCTTAATCTGTTTCTCTTGCTAATAAAAATATTCTCTCTGACTGTAAGGTCAGGATTAGATAATAATTATATTATATTTGTAAAGTACTTTTAGAATTACAAATCATTTTCCTCATGATAATTACAGGAAATAAATGGTGCAAGTATTTTTCTCTCCCTATTTTTTCAAATAAAAATTTTAAAAAGAATGAGAGAGGGCCTTTACCATTCTATGTTTTTTTGTTGTTGTCCAGTCATGTCTGACTCTTTGTGACTCCATTTGGGGTTTTCTTGGCAAAGACACTGGAGTAGTTTGTATTTCCTTCTTCAGTTCATTTTACAGATGAGGAAACTGAAGCATACAAGATTAAGTGACTTGTGCAAGATCACATAGCTAGTAAATGTCTGAAGCTGGATTTGAACTCAAAAAGATAGGTCTTCACAACTCCAGATCAAGTACTCAAACTACTAAGTCACTTAGCTGTCCAGCAAGTATAAGAGGTCTAAGGTGAAATTTCACAATGTCAATACAGAGCACATTCCACTACACTATCCCACCTTTCAAAATGATCTCAGATAAATCAGATTATTATCATTATGTCTTAGAGTTGAAACAATAGTCTAGACAACTGAACTTTTGATCAAAGCTTCACCATTATTTATAGGACCAACTCTTTAGTGTAATAGGTATTTAGGATTCTGAAGTCTCTTAACAAGCTGCATAAAACAGAAATTATATAATAATAACAATAATGTCTAACATTTATATAGCACTTACTTTGTGTCAGGCCCTGGCATGTTTTCAAATATTAACTCCTTTGATCTTCATAACAACCTGAGAAGGTAGGTGCTATTATCACTTTAGGGGAACTAGGAACACAAAGGACAGAGCACTGACCAAGAGTCAGGAAGAACTTACTAGCTGTGTGACCTTGGGCAAGTTACTTAAACCTGTTTGCCATAATTCCTCATTCATAAAAATGATCTGGAGAAGGAAATGGCAAATTACTCCAGTATCTTTGCCATTTAGGGTAACCTAAATAGAGTCACAAATAGTCGAACCCAATGAAAGAATTCAAAAAAATTATCACACTTATTTTGTAAATAAGAAAACTGAGGCAGCCAGAAGTTAGATAACTTGCCCAGAGTCATAATGTTAAAAAGGAATAACTATCCTGATTGCAAAATAATTATTTTACAAAGTCAGAATAGTGTAATGCCCAGAACATAGAACATAGAATCAGGTACACCTTGTCATTTCTACTTTCACATCTCTCATTCTGCTTTAGACATATAAAATTAGGCATCTAGGTGGTACAATGGATAAAGTTCACTAGAGTCTGAAAGACCTAAGTTCAAATCCAGCCTCAGACACTAGCTCTCTGACCTGGGGCAAGTCACTTTACCTCTGTTTACCTCAGTTTTCTCAGCTATAAAATAAGAATAATTATAGAATCTATCTCTCAGGGTGATTCTAAGGATCAAATGAAATAATATTTGTAAGGTACTTATCACAATGTTTTTGGTACATGGTTGGTGATATATAAAGGCATATTGCTTCTCCCTCCTCCTTATGCATTCCCTTCTCTGCACTCACATGGCAACAACCACTACTGCCAATTGAGGTCTCCTTAATTCAAGTCTCTCCCCACTCCAATTTGCCTTCTCAGTTGCCAAGGTGATTTTTATAATGAGTAGGTTAGACCACATTATATATTTCTCAATTAGCTCTATTGGCTCCAAGATCAAATATAAAATCCTCTATTTGACATTTAATATTCTTCACAGTCCAGCCTTTCCTTCCTTTCTAGCCTTCTTATACCTTACTTCCCCTTCATGCTCTCTACCAGCTAGCTATACTGATCTTCTTAACAGTTTTCCAGACACAACACTATCTCTTCCATCTCTGGGATTTTTGCCAGCTGTGTCCCATACTTAGAATGCTCTCTCCCCTCACCTCCACCTCTTAGTGTCTGTGGCTTCCTTCAAGACAAGTCTGTGGACTCCTTCAAGCAGGAAACCTCTTCCAGTACCCTTAAGTCATTAATATCATCTCCTTTCCTATCATCTTCCATCTTCTTAATATTTCTTGTATGTACCTAGTTATTAATGCTGCTGTCTTTCTCATTAAAATGTGAGCTTCTTGAGGACAGGGACCACTTTCCTGTTTGAATCCTCAGCCAAAGCTTGGTGACTGGCTCACTGCCTGAATTTGAAACCTGCCTCAGATTTTTTTTTGCTATGTGATGCTGTGTACATCACTTAACCTTTCTTAGCCCAAGTTTCCCCTTATATAAAATAGGGATAATAATAGTCCCTATCTCATAAGATTGTTATGAGGATCAAATGAGATAATGGATGCAAACATTAAAGGACTATATAAATGTCAACTCTTAAGCACAGCCAATAACCATAAATTGGAAAGACAATAGATGCTGTGAGACAGCATTTTTCCTTTGCTTTTGAATGTACCAAAAATGTCATCCTTGGGGGGAAGTTCAATGGTCCCCCTAAGATTTCCCCTATTGAAAGCATCACACTACATAAAGTACATGATTAGGAGTCGAGGATAAAGAGCTCTCATGTGATAACTATGAAGACAAAAAAAAGTGAGAAACAAGACCTATATTCCCAAAAGGCAATTTTGTTGAAAAGGAGGGTCACAGACTCTTTAAATATGACTCTGGCTGCAGAACAATTGGTGCCTCCCTAGTCCAGGATGTACAAAAGGACTAGCCTTTAAGGGTCATTGCATAAACTCTAATATCTATGTGTATAACTTTAGTGCCTTTATATACATGAGTAAACTCAACCTGTATTTCTTCAGATTTCCATTTCTTAGCAGTTTTCCCCCTGAAGATTTCTGGGAGGGGGTAGGAAGCACTTTGTTTTAAGTTGGAGTCCCCCCACACACACTTCATTATTTTTGGCCTTAAAAAAGTGGGTAAAATCATCAACTTTAAAGGAACCTGGATAACCAAGTTCAAACAAAGTATTATTTCGTATTTGACTTACATTATACATTTGATTGAATTAGCTCAGACAAAATCCTGTTCCAACCTGCCACTATGACTGCGAAAGGGTTCCATTGACATACCAACCTTTTTGTATAGTGAGTATACTGAGTGCCCTCACTCCCTGAGACACCCAGGATAAGGATTGCCTGGCACCCCAGTACACTGTATTATTGCTAACATCCTGCTGGCTGTAATTCAGATTTCCATTTAATTGTGTCCTTATTTAAAATTCTGCTGCACCTGCAGGAGCAAGAAGACTGATGTCTCCATGTTAGATATTCACCAAGCATTCTGTATGATTATGAACAATGAAAACTTTAGGAAAACGTCAGATCAGATAGGGGGCTCATAAATCACCAAATGATAATATCATATGGGGGAAAAAATTCATACTGAGGACTCTAGAAAAATAGCCCCAATGATGTTAAACACTGAATTCATCCATGATGCCACATCCCCACAGGAAGAGGACAATAGATTATTCCTGAGACAGTAAAAATGGATCAGATTTTTGTTTTTTGTTTCTTTCATTTTTTTGCCACCAGTTTTCCTTTTTTCATTCACTGAAAAAGAAAATTGCCATGTAAAAAGCTGAAAGAAGATAGTGAGATCAAAATAAACATCCTCTATGAGGACTATGACATCACAGCAGCCTCTCAAGTCCTTCATTGAGCTACCCTGTTTATATAACAGAAAGGATCAATTTCCATTGTGGCAGCATTGGGATATTTGGAATACTAATGGTCTCTATGGAATGCTGCCTTTAGAATCTCAGCGACTGAACCTTTCAGCTCGCTCTGATGCAATCTTGCGACAGTGAGATACCCTTCCCTACACAGATTTCATTGAGACACACAGCTTGGGCTGATCAAAAGGTTCACTAGAGATGCCAAGAGACAGGGTTTCAGACAATAAAGCATGTTGATGCTGACAGCTTCTGCTCCAGCCCAGAGTTTTGTTTCGTTTTGTAAAGTGCAAAGATGCTGCTTTGCTTCTACAGGAACTCAGGACAATTAAACATCAAAATGTTTCAAGTGGGTCATTTTCACAGCATCTCTTGGGCTATCTGAGAGGCTTCCCCCAAGGGTTCTACTGCATAAGGTTAACAGTACCTTCTCTGCACTCTTCTTGTTAGATAAAAGAGCATAGGTCTGTTTCTCTCTCTCTCTCTCTCTCTCTCTCTCTCTCTCTCTCTCTCTCTCTCTCTCTCTCTCCCCCTCACTCTCTCTCTCCCCTTGTTTCCCCTCCCTCTCTCTCTCTCTCCCTTTCCCTTTATCTCTGCCTTCTTCTGCTTCTCTTTTTCTGTTTCCATCTTTCTGTCTCTCTATCCAACTATCTCTCTCTAAATATACATACATATATATAGCTATATATGTATATATATTGTCTACATGCCTATAGATATACGTACATACACACCAATATGTATTTATGTAGAATATATGCACATATATATATATATATATATATATATATATATCCAAAAGGACAGTAAACATTTATAAAAGGTAAAGAAAAACCATTTATTTCAGTTCCTACTTACTGCACAAACCTTTTCATAGTTCCAAGCTTGAATGGAGGACTTATGGGGAACTTAGAACATGTTTCTAATATACAAACACAAGCATTCATTAAGCACCTACCTATGCTCCATAGATTAACATGATAACATGATGATATCCTGGAATCAAGTCCTTGCTCAGCTACTAATCAGCCATGTGATCTTTGGAAAGTTAATCTCTGTGCTTGATTTCTGATATGTAAAATGAAAGAATTGTTCAAGATGTCCCTTCTAGTTCCAACAGTCTTCGTATTATTTTATGATTCTTTAACAAAGCTTCTACTCTCATTGAGTTATCAATCTAATAAAGCTAACTCACCTGATTATACTGATTTATACACCTGATTATAATGTCCATTAACATATGATAAGTTTATAATAAAAACAAATAATGAGAGATAAATTCAGATCAAGGATCAATCATGTTCAAGGCAAACAAATTCAGTTTTAGATGGTAGGAATTTTAGGAAGTTCTCTCCTATTAAGCCTGATTCTTTGCAATTTCCACCCATTATTCCTAATTTTTATCCCTGAAGCTACACAAAATAGTTTTCACCTTGAAGACAGTATCACCTATTATCAGTAATCTCTTTCCAGGTCCCCAGTTCTTTCAACCAATTCAATAGAACAGGGATGAATCCTTATTCCAGTACAACTATGTTGTAATTATAACACTGAGCAAATCATTTAATCCCTTTAAGTCTGTTTTCTCATTTGTAAAATGAAAATAAAAATATTTTAATAACAAGTTTTGAGGAAAGTACATCATAACATGTAATCAAAATCCCTTCTAAAATATGGTGCCCAGGGGGCGGCTAGGTGGCATAGTGGATAAAGTACCGGCCCTGGAGTCAGGCGTACCTGGGTTCAAATCCAGTCTCAGACACTTAACAATTACCTAGCTGTGTGGCTTTGGGCAAGTCACTTAACCCCATTTGCCTTGCAAAAACCTAAAAAAAAAAAATATGGCGCCCAGACTGTCCTCAAACTAAGTCTTGACTATGTTATTTTATTCCTTTTCTCTTGTCTATGCTTCTGCTACCATTTCTCATCTGCCTTTTCCCTCTAGAATTTCCTTAAACCCCTGAGGATCCCTCATCCTGAAACAACCCTCCTCTCTAACTCGTTTTTGCAAGGCAGTGGGATTAAGTGACTTGCTGAAGGCCACACAGATAGGTAAATGTTAAGTGTCTGAGGTAGGATTTGAACTCAGTTCTTCCTGAATCCAGGCCCAGAGTCCACTGTCCACTACACCACTGAGCTGCCCCTGGAATTTCAATTTTTAGGGAATAAACCTAGGCCAACTCTCATCTCCCAGATCTTCTTCTAACTCATAAATTTCACCACCAAGTTCTCATCCATCCTCACCCAACCTCTACTCTTCATCTTCTTTTTATGAGTAGTCATTTTTCTTTGAAATGTAAACTCCTTGAGGGCATGGACTGGGTTTTTGCTTGTTTTTGTTGTCTTAAGTACTTAATAAATACATCTTTGATTTGACTAGAAGCTTGTGGAATGAAATAGTACTTACAAGTCCTAGGTTTAATTTTCCTAATTTACAAAAAAAAAATGGAATGGAGCTGGGAGTAGAAAATGAGATGTAAGGTAATCTGGAAAGATGCAGTCAAGTCTGATCCTCTCTTTATGGTTAGTTCTTGTCCTTTGTTGTCCCTGTCAAAAAGACCAAATGACATCGCTATATTTGAGACAAATTACAGTATATCCCAAGTTCATAATGCTCTAAGACAAGTTGGGAACAAATTATCATGTTGTAGTCACTGATTTGTTTCTTGGGTTCAGCTCTGCCCCATGAGGTATCCTGACTCAGACTCGGGAATGCATGTTTTGGAAAGAAAATAGAAATTTATTAAAGGAAGTTGCAGCATATCAAGAAAGGGATAGAAAAGTTAGGGTATTAAGAGAAGACCACATGGATTGTAGCTGGCCAGCATTCATCATGAGACTGTAAGATCAAAAATTCAGTTCCTTTCCTCCTTTCCCTTAAGTTCTCTCCTAGAGTTCATGGGAGGGGGTGGTGACCTGGGAGTGACCCAAGTCCCTCATTGGAGATATTGCCTTTTTGGGGAGGGGTCTCTTTTGGGTGGTCTTCCAGGACCTGTGCTTCCTGGCTGCTCCAGAAAACCAATGCAATCTAAGTTGAAGATCAGGTCCTCAGGTGTGGCCTAAATTAGATGATAAGAGAAGGATGCAAACAAAAGATTTACAAAGTTTGTCTCCAACTGATCTCATCACCCCCTATGCCCACATTTCTCTGCATCAATGTGAACACCTGGGGTGGGTACTCCAAACTCATGGATGTCACACTTCCTTTGAGCTGCTTCAACTCTGCCTTCCTCATAGAACATAGCACCTCACTTAGGAAGGATGCCATGCTGGGTGGTCCTGTACCAGTATCTCCCATGCTGTACAATCAATTATAGAGTTCTTCAATGAGATCATCAGGGTGTCTCAGTATCACTTCTTCTGACCCCCTAGTGAGCACTTCCCCTTTGTTAGTTCTCCATAAAATAGTTTTGGCAAGTGTACAATCTGGTGTTCTAACAAACTTGTCCAGCCCATCTTAGTTGCACTCTCTGTAATAATGTTGGAATGCTAGGCAGTTTAGTTCAAGAAAGGACCTCAGTGTCTGGTATCTTTTCCTGCCAAGTGATCTTCAGAATCTTCCTAAAACAATGTAAATGGAAGCCATTCAGTTTCCTGACATGGTGCTGGTAAACTGTCCAGGTTTCACAGTCATATAGCAATGAGGTCAACACTACAGCTCTGTAGACCTTCAGTATGGTATCCATCAAATACATCTTCCCTCCCATACTTTCTTTTGGAGCCTCCCAAATACTGAACTAGCTCTGGCAATGTGAATGTCAACCTCACTAGTACCTTGGTGTGAGGACTGCTTTCTACCTTTGATGTACACCTGAGCCACCTAACTCTCACCTGTGGCTCCAAGAAGCTGTAGCATGTATAGCAGCCATACCCAGGGAAATCATTTCGGCAGGCTAAGCTAGGTTGAGGATAATGGAGGGAGTCTCAAACTCATTGGTGAGTAGTGGGGGGGGGGGGGGTGTCTACCCCAGGCATGTGAAGTCTTCTAATGGTGGAAAGGGCAGAGGAGAACAATTCCTTCCAATGGCCATGGAATCAACTGAAGCAGGTGCTGTGGAGATCTTAGAGCTTGGTTAGACAGGAAAGACACCAAGGTCTTCCACTGCATCTAAAGCCATCACCAGTTGTCTTGACTCTGTCTTGCCATGCTAGATCATGACAACTTTGGAAGACAGAGTGAGGTGGTTGACTTCATGCAACTTAAATCAAATTCACACATGAAATAAGACATCATGCATAACTATTCATTAAAGTCCAGTGGCGACAGGCAAGTTATGAAACAGAAGGTGAGGATACACTGGGAGCTGTAGCCACAACCCTGCACAAAGGTGGCCCAGCCATAGGGTCGTTTCTCTACTGAAAGTAGCAGTGGGATTCGGCAGCCCTGGTGGCAACCCTTTTAAGGATTGCACTGCTCACCTCCTGATGCTAGGAAGGGGCTAGAAAAGACCTTGTCTGCGTACCCAACCCTGGCCTAATTATTGCTGCTAGCAGGGATTCCCACAGTGTGGTCAAGACACAAAATTATCTACTAAAACTTCTTCAAAGAAGATTCCACTCACCATCAGTGCATGGAACATGTGCACACTCATAGACAACACAAAATCCCATAGACCCGAAAGACAAACAGCTCTTGTTGTAAAAGAAATCAGCATGTATGGTATCCAAATAGCAGCCCTGAGTGAAAAAAGGCTGGCAAATGAAGTTTACCTTACTGAAGTCATCTCTTTATAAGAATGAGTCCCTTGAATTAGAAAGGAAACAATGGAAAGGATGAAAGAATGACTGGTCAGGCAATCTGTCATTCTTAGTGACTATTAAAAAGTCAATTCATTGAATCCTAAAGACTATATGGTTTAGGAGAGAATACACTGAACTTGAAGTCAGGAAGATCTAAGTTCAAATCTCAAATACTTGCTAGTGAAACAAAACACTTAAACTCATTGTGCCTCAGTTTTACTATCTGTAAAATGATGGGCTTAGGCCTTAATGTCATCAATAGGGAACCTTGCAACTCTAAATCTTGATAATATAATGCAAAGACCTGAAGAAAGAAGTAGAAAAAGCTTGGAACTAGGAAAAAGTTAATACTAATACTATTACTAATAATAACTGATACTTATATAATTATTTTGTACCAGTGTGCTAAATATTTGACAAACATTATCTCATTTTATCCTCACAACAACCTGAAAAGTACTATTTCTATTATTATCTCCATTTCACAGATGAGGAAGCTGAGATAAACTGAGGATAAGTGACTTGACCAAGGTTACACAGTTAGGGAGGGATTATGTCTGCTCACCTAAAATTAGAACCTTAAAATAAAATATCAACTACAATAAAGAAAAACATTTAACATGAAGTTTTATTTCTCTGGGATTTTACCCACCACCAATAGGTAATGGAGACCATCTTAGGAAATGGTCTCCCTGAGCTGAATGAGATCAGAAAATTTATACAGTAACAAGGAGAGGGGAACAGAACATAACAAGAGTAGACAAAACCTTAAACTTGCCTTGAGACCATTCTATTATTTGATCTCAGAGGAACATTCTTTCTACAATGCTATTTTCCTTGAGGGAGGTGACTTGTTTTTGAGTTTTAAGTGTAAGTACCAGGAAGGCTGATAAGTACTTGTTTTTGAAAGGTTAAAGGTGAGTTTTAAGGATTTAAGGAAGATAAGACAAAATTTTCTTTTCAAATTATAAAGGGATTAAAGAGGGCAGGACTAGTCTTCCTTTCAAAGTCTGAAGAAGACACCTTCCAATCCTCAGTAGCTAAGAAAAACAACCTTTGACCAGGTAAATAGTTTTTAAAAACAGTAATTATATTCAACATGTCTTATATTTCTTTTAAGTTCCCCATAATACCTAGAACAATTCTGAACATATGAAGCAAAGAGGGAGTATAGAATTGAAGAAAAAGATCTGTTGCTAATAATAGTTAAAATTTATATTTTGTTGTTTTTGTTCAGTTGTATCCAGCTCTTCCAAGACCGGATTTGGGGTTTTCTTGCCATAGATATTAGATGGTTTGCCATTTCTTCCTTGCCATTTCACAGATTAACTAAGGCAATTAGGGTTAAGTATCTTGCATGGAGTCACGCAGGTAGAGTTTGAGGCCAGATTTGATCTCAGTAAGATAATTCATCTTCATGGTTCCAATCCCAGTGCTCTATCCATTGAGTCACTTACCTGCCCAAATTTGTATAACTCTAACAATGTGTCCATTAATCAATACTTATCATTGCTCATTTTAAGAGCCCAATAGTTCAAAAACCTATGGAAGAATAAACTTGTAGAAGTTACAAAGAGGCAGACATCATCCCAGAAACAGGTAATCCAAATCTCCAATGAAAATGTACCAAGCAAGCTATATTGCACAGGAACATAAGGACAGAGCCCTTATTGGCTTATAATGACTTGATTAAATACAACTATGGGAAAGCTAACATTTACAGCTTCAAAAGGGAAATTACAATGTAGTCAGGAACAACTTTTGCTCATACCTGTCCCACATATTCATAACTCATCAAATATAGTCTTTATTTTGATTATTTTATATCCATGTAATAAATCTCAACTAGACTATAAGATCTTTTTAGGCAAGAATTATATCTTTGGGCCACACGCACCACACACACACAATACCTAACATAGAATTTTATTAAATTTAAATGCTCCATAAATTTAAGCACTGTATAAGACCCTAAGCACATGACTACCATACCACATCCCATAGTCCTTGACCAAATATCTTTAAGCTGATATCCATAGTTATTTTTTTAATATTTTGATAATTCTATTTCAATAAAATTAGCTTCCTTTATAATCCTAAGTAGTTTAGTTTATTTATTTTTATGAAGGGGGTCTGTAGTCTTCACCATAGTCAAAAGGGTTTCAAAAGAGTAAGAAACCCTCATCAAGGCTGTGACTGCACAGAAGACTCCTTTTCAAGTCATAAAAGAAATTTTTTATTGTTTCTACCAGCAACTGTGCTTCTTAGCCCAGAACATTCAGTGCCCTGCTATGGTGATAATGTACGACATGTGGTCTCTAGAGATGTCTTTGAATTCAAACTACAAGTTGTGTATTTCAAGTCTGTAGAACAGATGATACACAGAGACATCAGACTCTACCTCCCTGGCCACTGTTGCTATCAAATGCTATGGAAGCCCATGACAACTAGATTAATGTCATACAGACTCAGACACACTTAGGTCAATTTGTGTTCCTCCAAAACAGAATTTACATGCAGGAAGTCTATAAGTCTCTTCTTGGGTCTATAGAGCAATGGCTCTTAAATGCAATTGTAAGACTGGTAATAGCTTACAGATCACATTGGGCTTCTTGGAACTTGTCATATACATATCATATGTTCTTATAAATGTCAAGATCAACAATGAATTCTCTTCATAGGTATTATCTGCCAGCAAAGATATAATGTCCACTGGCACCAATTCAATAGGGTAGCTATGCAAGGGACTGCTATAATATAAAATAATATCAAATGGGGTAGCAGAACTAAGGACACAAGGCAGTACAAGTTTAGAAGCCAGGGAAGAAACTCTGGCATAATGGAAAGCACCTGGATATGGATCTGGCTCTGGACTATTCCATGAATTTAGGCAACATCTATTGCCTTTTAGACACAGTTGCAGCTCATTGAAAACACAGAGGAGCTGAATGGGAACCATCCACAGCTGCAGTTCAGTTCAAAAACCAGGGGGACAGGATTTTTGTAGTTCAGTTATGTCTGACTTTTCATAACCCCATTTGGTATTTCTTTGGTATAGATACGGTAAGTGGTTTGCCATTTCCTTCTCCAGCTCATTTTACAGATGAGGAAACTGAGGCAAGCAGGGTTAAGTTACTAGCCCCAAAATCACACAATTAGGATGTCTGAGGTTAGATCTGAGCTCAGATCTCCCTGACTCCAGGGTCTCCTACTCTAACCACTATACCACCTTGCTACCCAGGGGAATAGAATAGATACTGCATAAAAAGTAGTATTTATGGAAGACAGATTATTGGATCATGAACTTGGATTCTGCCACTTACTACATATATGACCTTGTTCAAGTCACATAATCTGCCTCAGTTTGAATTTCTTCCTCAAGGTACAGGGATGAAAGCGGGGATTCCTAAACCTTTTTTGTGTATCAGAGACTCCTTTGGCAGTCTAGTGAAGTCAATGGATCCCTTTTCAGAATTGTTTTTGAATGCATAAAATAAAAGTTAGGGTCACAAAGGAACCCAATTACATTGAAACACAATTATTAGAAAAAGTTTTAAGAAAAGTTAATGGATGCCAGATTAAGAACCCTAGATATTAATAAGATCCCTCCCCAGCTCTAAATCTATGAACCTTTAACCTTAGATTAAAAGGTAGAAAACTGAGGCAGCTAGGTGGTTCAGTGAATAGAGCACCAGCCCTGGAGTCAGGAGGACCTGAGTTCAAATCTAGACCTTAATAAATTACCTGGCTTTGATGCCTTGGGCAGGTCACCTAGCCTCATTGCCTTGCAAAAAAACAATAATTTTTTTTAAAGGTTGTAGATATTCCTAGCTCACTAACATTGTGTACTCATTGCACAACCTCAGACCTTTCCTTTGACCTTCCTGAAAGTCATTCTGATGTCTTTTCTTTTAGTCTTATAGTGCTATTCTTGCCAGCTCCCTTAGATGCTCTTGCGTCCCCGCTCTTGTTCTCATCATTGTGATTTAGGGATATATTTTTTGTCTCTGGCCCTTCCTGCACTCTGTATTTCACAGCCTTGTCTTTGATCTCCTCTGCTGCATCCATCTCCTCTGCCCATATACTAGAGTACAAGTCTGTTCATAAGCTCTCCCTTTCTCAAACTCTAAAGACTCCCTAGGACCTCTAGCAAAAATATAAGCTTCTCTGTTTAATTATTAAGTTCTTCATTACTTTACTTCAACCTAGTTTTCCAACCTTGTGCATAATTCCCTATACTACCTTCTTTAGAGCAGTCAAACTAGCCTCCTTGCTATTCTTCACATCTAACCCTCAATCTCCCATCTCTTTGCCTTTGCTTTAGCTGTGCTCACTACCTGGACCCACCTCTACCACTTGGAATCCCTGGCTTTCTTCAAAAAAAAAAATCCTATGATACCTTCTACATGAAGCTATTTTTGATCTGCCTACCCGTTAGCATTCTCCCCTTTAAAAACTGATCTTACAATTTGCCTTCTAGTCTATAAGGCCCTTCCAGGAGGTGAGTGGTGCTTCTTTGTCTTTGTATCCCCAGAATCTTATATTCTTTGCATTGAAAAAGTATTTCATAAGTGATTATTGATTGCTTAATACAACTTGCCTCTCTTACATTTTCTTCTTATCCTTAATAATATCAGATAATTTCCTGCTAAAATACATTCTTTCATGCCTAACCCAATACCCATGCATTGAGACCCAATGCATCTCTGCCAATGTCACAGGAGACTCTCAGAACACTTTGCTCATAATCTCAGCCTTATCCCTGGGTAAACTCAGGAGAAAAAGCATTGGCTCAAGGTGATATAACTGCTCTGTGCTGCCCTATGCTTAAGTAGGGATGACTCCTTCCCTAACTTATGTTACAGTCTACTCCCTATTTTCTGTGCAAAGGAGGGAAACATTCAAGAAAGAAATTCAAGTTAAAATAAAATTCCTCATTAGTTCCTTTCCCCCACATTCCCCATGATCTCCCTCAGATCATGTCAGACAAGACTATATTGAAAGAACTGGGGATTTTTGATTTTGGAGAAGAGAAGAAAGGGACACATGACACCTGTCATGTGAAAAAGAAAAGTTCTGGAAGGCAAACAAATGGACAGAGATATCAGTGGGGCAGATTTCAACTTAATGTAAGAAAAAAATCTGATAATATATCTGCTTCAGATTATATTTGGGCTACTTGAAGGATGGGTTCTCCATCACTAAAGGTATTCAAGCAGTGGCTGGGTTGCCACACTTATCAAGGATTTTGTAGAGGTTATTCCTGTTTAATCAATCAATATGCATTTCTTGATCACCTACTGCATGCCAATGAATACAAAGAAAGACTTGAAAATTTTCTGCCTTCAAGGAGTTTATATTCATTTAGGAGAAACAACTTACTTACATATACAAAATAAATGCATGATCATTTTAAGGAGTGACACCACCAGCAAAGTGTATCCCAGGAAAGGCTCCTCTAAGAGATGACACTTAAACTGAGCTCTGAAGAAAGCTGTGAATTATAAGAGGCAGAGATTCCTTCTAACTCTGAGATTTTGTGATCCTTTATCCATCCTGCTCAATTACCTTTGATCCACAGGAGAAGCTCCATTCCCTGAAATCACATTCACCAGTGCCAGCCACTAGCCTAATAATAACAATAACAAGTTCTGTGCTAAGCACTTTGTCATTTTATCTCATTTGATCCTCACAACAACCCTGGGCGGTGGGTGTTATAATAATAAAAAGATGAGAACTACAGTGAAGATAAATGCACATAAATAATTAAAAGCTAACCATGCCTACAAAACTTTCCTTCCCTATTAACTTTAAGTATAACCTTAATTTTTATGTGTTATCATATCTTTTATACTTTTTCCTGCTCCTCAAATGGTACTCCAAACACACTAGGGCAATGATCAGGGATGACTGACAGCTACTGAACCTTGAATTTGGTATCATCTGAATGTCCTATTCTTCAATGGCCTGCTTTCTACAGTAGGAGTACTATAGAACTCAGAGAATACACTTAATTCATGACATTCTGGAGGAGTCATACATTTGAAGAAATAAAATTAACCCACCATCAAATAGAAATAGTTATCAAACTCCAACATGGGACAGGATCTCAAAAGTCCCTTCTAAGCTTCTATGAGCTTTTGAGGCTACATGGAGAAGAACAACATCACCTTACCCAGTCTTTTCCTAATAATAATCTCTTAATTCAAAAGCATCCCCCCACTGGTGCAAGTGCCAACTGAAAAGAATGAATCTTTGACTTCAAAAAAACACAGCTAAGTGAAACTAAACACTCAATTTACAACTGAAAAAGCATGGATTTCTGAGAGAATGAAGGCAAGAAGGTACACCCCCTTGCTCTCGTGTGTTTAACATATAAACAAAAAAGATTGTGTGTGTCTGTGTCTGTTTCTGTGTGTGTGTGTGTGTGTGTGTGTGTGTGTGTGTGAGAGAGAGAGAGAGAGAGAGAGAGAGAGAGAGAGAGATTAATAATCTAATACTGAATTTCAACCAAAACTAACAAACAAATAAACCTGAAAAGCAAATACTGACACTACTTGGTCCAAAGGTCCCTTGGTAGTGCACTGAAATTATTCTCCAAGGTCACCTGGACAAGATTCATTTCATCAATCAATCAACAAACATTTATGCTTACATTTACCAAATTGTTTATCTCTGAGAATACAGTTAAAAGTGAAATGACCTTTGCCCTCAAGGAGGTTTAGATTCTACAGACTTAAAGAACTGCTTGGAGATCTCCTTGGAAACACATGAATGGTACTTAATATTGAGTAAAGTTGATTGCCCCAAGTATCATCAATACACTGGCACACTGATTTATTTGACAGTCCAAGCACCAGGATTTTGGGTTCAAATCAAACTATTTATGGGCCTTTATCCATAGAGTCTTCCTATAACCTGGACTAAGATTTGTTTTTTGTAGATCAGTCGTTTTTCAGTTCTTTTGTTTTGTTTTGTTTTGTTGGCAAAGATCCTGAAGTGATTTTTCATTTTCTTTTCTAGGCTATTTCACAGATAAGAAAACTGAGGTAACCAAGGTAAATTACTTGCTTAGGGTCACAAAGTTAAAAAGTGACAGAGATCAGATTTGAACACAGGAAGATTAGTCTTTCTGACCCCGGGCCTGGCACTCTATCCACTGTTCAACATAACTGTCTTGAGAACTTCTTGGACACACTAAAAATGACAGAAAAAGATTTCCAGAAACAAGAAGTTATGTAAATCCATTATGCCATATTGCTGCACTGGGTCAAGATAGCCTTTCTAATATTCCAACTACTGAGTCTGGCCATTCATTGGGCACTCTCTTTAACACAGCTATAGGAATTGAGATTAGACCTATAATTTCACTGATACAAGAAATTCATGGATGTGGAAACTCCATCTACCTGGGTAGAGAAGCAGTAAGAACTGCTCACATATAGTCAGTGGTTCTAGGGATTTATTAGTTAGCAATGAAAATTTACAACATTTATGGGACTCAGAGATGATCACATTCTATACCCAGAAATACCAGAAGCATTGTCTGTGTAGGAGATACACTGTGACTACAGTGCTTTGATGCAGGAAAGACTCATCAACTATTGAAAGCAATTCTCTGTGGACAACATCTCCCATGCATCAGAGATCACACAGGATGGACACTGGCTTCTCTGTATAGGAAAAAAAAGGAATAAGAATCTTTGGTAGCAGGATTGGAGGGCAGTGGAAAAGACAGTAATCAGTGGTCTTTGGTAGAGTCTGGAGGATGGAAGAGTTTATGAAGAAATGAGAACCTCCATCTAAATGCTGCTGAAGGCCATGAGAAAGCTATTTAAGAGAGAGGGGAAGTGGGTAGAGATTCAAATGGGAAATTCAAATGGCACTGCCTTTCACCTTGATACTCCGCTTTCAGAGAGTACAACCTTTGCTAGCTACTATACTAAGTGACAAGACTGAGGTGGCTTCAAATGCAGCTCTTTAACACCCTACTGTGAATTTAAATGGACTGTGTCCTTCTCCTGCTGTGTTGGAGATGCAGGGAAATTGAGTGGGGATTTGACTCAGTCTTCCCTGGAGGAATGGGATGCAGTTTCTATCTGGGTAGGGGGACTGAGGATGGTTACAAACTGACTCACTTTCTTATTACCTTGATATTAAATGCCTTTATTAGATCTTTGCTTGCTTTGAGCCCCTATGACATATGATTTGATCTATCAGAATTTCTATCAGAGATTCATAAGATGGTGACTCAGAACTATGGATTTGAAATGATGAAGAATCCAACAGGTGCCAGGAACCTGGGGGTGGCTGGGCTGAGACCAGTCTTTGCTTAAAGAGTTCTAGCTATGGGGAAAACTTCACCAGAAGACAGTACAAAGACCTAGTATCCTCAAATTACAGATAAGAGGATAAAAGCTTAAAAAGACCAGGTTAAGTGACTGATCAAAGATCATATAGCAGGGTATTGCATAAGCATTTGGAATTTATACCTAGGGCTTTTGTCAGCATGTTCTTATAACATGTTATATGTTTTTAGAGAAGGGTACAGACTAGCAAAATTAATCTTTTGCCCATCCCATATACTACCATCATCTCCTTTCTATCAGCAGTGACTATTGCTAGTCCTAGATTTACTAGGACTCTCCTGCAGGCTATTTCTTTGGTACATCAAGTTACATGTCTGGACTGAAAGCATCATCTTCCATTTCCCAAATGCCAAGACTAAATTTTCAGTTAGTTATCTTCAGTTCTTTCATTTACACAGTCACTAAATTCTCAGTTCAACCTTCTAATCTCTAATGCTGTTCTCTCAATTCCCCTTACCATGCTCATTGCCAGAATCCTACTTCAGCACAGTCAACTTGACTTTGATACCTAGAAAAATTATAGAGCATATTATTAAAGGGATGATTGGCTAGTCTTTAGGAACAGAAGCAATGATTACTAAACATCAACCTTAATATACATTCATTTGGAGTAGGTCATGACAGATTGACTTAGCATAATATAATTGAAAAAGCTCTGGTTCTTGAGTCTGGGTTTAAATTCTGCCTCTGATGTTTATTATCTGTGTGATCTTGACCAATTTATGTAACCTACCTGAGCTCTGTTTCATCATCTTTAAAATGATGGAGTTGAACTATATAGCTTCTAAACTGCTTCCTAATTCTATAATCAATTTTTTACAGTGTAACTTGATGGATAGATCAAAAGAAGACTGCCAGTAAAGCTTACAGCATTTGATATTTGTGGAAAATATGGAAAAAGGTAGATTAGTCAAGAATAGAGTTAGGTAGATTTGGGATTGAATAAATAACCCCTAAGGTCAATGTCAACCTGGAAGAAAGTCAATCAACCAGAGAGTGGAAAGTAGAAACACATCCAATCCTCCCTGCAATGACGTGTATGTATATCTTGTCTCTAAGACAACTAAACCTTCTTTATTTCCCAATTCTCTCATTCTCCCTTGTCCTCTTCCATGGTACAAGCTCTCAGTCTCTCTCCCTCTGAACCTGCCTCGGCCACTCAGTTCAGTTATAATCTAACTGCTACCTAGGCACCCTAGCCACAGCTTGCACAGGTGCCATTGTGAAAATTTTACACAACCCTCTATCTCTCCCTTTCCATTTCATATCACTTATTGTACCTTTGGTCAATAAGTCAGCTATATCTCTGAAAACCAAGATAGCTTACTTCCTATGGTGACACTATCACACAAAGATGGCAAGTATAGGAACAATAACTAGGTAACATGATATTAATTCAGGCCTCATTACTCTCAAGGGAGTGTAAAGTTTGGTGATTCTCATGTGCAGCAGGATGCAGATCCAGAAAGGTCTAGAGTTATTCAGGGCTCAAACTTACCCAGACTTTTAAAACAAAGAGCCTAAGTGGCACTAATAGGGACCTTTGTCATCACCAAGAAAGATAGGCAGTAGGCGAAAAAGAGAGCCTGGGGTGGGGGTATTTTCTGGATTGCCTAATGATAGAATAACTCTGCCATGGTGTGAAAAAAAAATGGTTGAGAGGGAGGAGAGGCACTAAGGCACTAAGTCAACCTTTTGAATTCATATGTCCTGGTAGCTGGGGCAGAACCAAGGAAATGGAGTTACTTCAGCTCAAATTCTCAGATTCAACTGTTGAACTACTCCCTAGTCCACTGGGTAAGCTGCTTTTTTGAACTCCCCTTACACATCAGTCCTGTAGCTCATTTTAAACTATGCCCCACTATCCCCTACTATCTATTTCTTTCTTGGATATCTGTCCCAAAAATCAAACCATCACAGATTAAGAATTTAACAGTATCTTAGAGATACCCATCATGACACAGATGAGCAATCTTCAAAGTAGGGAGTTAAGTGATAGAATAGAGACTTGAATTCAGGTCCTCTGGCTTCAACTCCAGTTCTTTCCCCTTAACGTCTTTCAAGAATCAGTCTCTTCCCACTACCATATCCCATCCCTCCTTCTCAAAGAAGAGCCCAAACTATGTTTCACAAACCACACCCACATTACAAAGTGAGAGTTTGTTATTATTAAGATTCTAATACTTAAAGAACTTAGAAATGAGCTATAGGACCAAATTGAGAAGTACTGATACTAAGACCAAATCTTGATCATCAGCAATCATTTTCTATTGTGTGCCTAGCATTGTATTAAAATAGTGGTTCTTAATATGGGGTCTAAGAACATTTTTTTAAAAAACTATATTCTAGTGAATTTGTCAATATAATTGGTGTCCTTGGAGCTCCTATGTATTTTGTTTTATCTATTTAAAAGCATTATTCTAAGAAGGGGTCCATAGGTTTCACCAGGCTGACAAAGAGGTCAACTACAAAAAAAGGTTAAGAACCCCTGTGCTAAAAGAATATCTGACAAGAGCAGAAAGGAAAAATAGTGATTCTACAAACACATAGAAATATCAGAATGCCAGTTTAGTTAATAGTTTCAACTCTCATCCCAAGAGGGAAAAATATTTTAATACCATTATCAGGGAGAAAATTTGAATTTGAATAATTTGAATTTCCTCACTTTTTATTTCCTTTATCTACCTTCTGATGAAGGTGTTAATGAGCTATGAAATGGCCCTTCTAAGGCAGGAAGTGGGAGGGGGCAAGAAGAGAAAGGTAAGGTCTAGGTAGACTTTACACTGGACAATCCACTGGAGTATAATAGAAAATTGACTATATTAGGAAAAATTAAAGGCTTTGAGATTATTTAACCTGAAGTAAAGGCAGAAGGGGAAATTCAGGATGGTATTGCAAGAAATATGAAGCCTGAATACATTGAGTATGCAATCAGCCATTTTCAAACTCCATCAAGCATAGAACAAAGATCATTGAAATTAAATTTCAGCAATAGAGATTTGGGAAAGACTTTCTGAGCAGGAGGATTTTTATACATTGGAAATATACTGCTCAAGGTGTCAGTGGAATCATCTTTCCCTGGAGCTTTAATACTCACTCAGATAACTAATGAGCTTAGAAGACAAGTTTAATAATGCTTGAGGGCAGAGGATTGGACTAGATGACCTCTCAAGATTCACTGGAGTTGTGTGATTTTTCTGAACACAATCTCATTTATATTTTGACTGGAGCTACATGTATGCCACAAACGAGATATTCCTGACTGTGTTGCCTGTTTTCATAACTAAGTGAAAGTGAACAGTAATATTGGATAGACCAGGAGGAAATACCCTGGGGCGATTGGTAAATGATGGGGTTGATGAAAAAGTCTGAGAGGAAGATTGTGCTGAGAATGAAAATTAGGTTTTTCCAAGAACTGTATTTTTTTAAAAAATCATTTGTCTTAGGTTAGATCATTTGCATACTTATAGGATTGGGAGGTCAGATCATGAAGTCCTCTCCATTCTTACTCTGAGGATGAGATAGTAAATTCTGTATGAGTGTGGGTATGTGACCATTCATAGATAGATATAGAGAGATATGTTCATGGAAATATATGTATCCATGTAAGTATACATACTAAATATGAATTTTATATTTGCATATGTTAGGTATAAGTAAGACATTTTGCCTTTTACATTGGAGGACTGGACATCTACTTATTACATAAGAAGCACTGATGTATGGCTAACAATTCCTTTTAATCTGAGAAAGGTAGGCTGGAAGGGTGGCTTATTGGGTCAGAGGTGTAAACAGGTCATGTAATATGGTTCCCACAGTCCATTTTTCATTTCCTTTTCTATATTACAATAACCCAGTCCCTGTCAGCCGAACACCTTCCATTTTAAGCCCCACAATAGAGTGAGGTAGAACCCTCACTTGTACTGAGGACTTGCACTTTTAAAACACTTTCCTGGAAAATCAACATTGATATGAAGAAGGGTGGAAATGGTTCACTTTGTACTTGGATTAAAACAAGAATACAGCAGAATATTTTACTAGCCCCAAGACATCTAAAAATGAGACAAGCACAGTGATAGGACCAAGATCTCTAACAGATTATATAGCTTAGTGAACTGTCTTTACCAACTCATTTTACTCACTCCACTTTGCATCTTGCCTGGTTTCCACACCATGAAAAAAGATGCCCTAGCATCAGGTACTTCCAGGTGTACTTTCCTCTTCATTTCTGCCTCCTTTTGTGTGCTGTCTTCTCATTTAGATTGGAAACTATTTGAGGATAGGAATTGTCTTTCTTTTTTCATTAATTGTATCTTCAGCACTTAGGATTTGTATATGCTTCATAAAAGTAAATTGGATTTGATTCACAGCCCAAAGATCACTACAGAACATGGAAGGCTACTAATATTCAAGAATGGAAATTCACATGTTGGAAACTCTCACTGTGTCACTAGTTCTTCCATTGTTCATGTTTTGTATTGACACTGCATTAATTATGCAAGGAATGTCAAGATTCACTCCCAAATCCCTCTACTTTTCTCCTGAAATAAAGGAGAAGCATTTCATCAGATGTTCTCTAGGATCAGGATAATTCACTCTGAATTTAGCTGCCCTTCAGTGTGGCTTTCATTTATGTTATTAGATTAATTATGTAAACTGCTTCTCTGATCCTCCTTATTTCAATTCTGCATCAATTCATAAAAGTCTTCTCATTTTTCAAATTATCCTTTCAAATTCTTTCTTCTGAATTCCAAGGAGAGAACTATGATCAGGGGGTCACTGGACTGGGACCTAGGACAACTGGGTTATGGTTCAGGCACTGCATCTATCTCTTCCTGTGACTTTGAATGAATTCTCTGCCAGGCTGAACTTCAGTTACCATAAAATGAAAGACATGGGCCTGGATGATCTCTTAGGCACTTCCCATTTTTGATTCTCACCCTGTTCAATTCTGCACTTCCTTGAATTTCCTTAGCCTTCCTTTTCCTACTCCTGAAAGGTCACTGACAGATGTGCAGACAGAACCACTAAGCAGAGGCTCATTTCTTATCTCAGACCAGATTATTCACAGAGACAAAAGTGGACAACATTTAACAAATGCAGGTGCAAAGAACTGATCCAGCCTACCAGGGACAGAGAAAAATAGATTGCTATGTCAATGTAATCAATGGTTCACAGAGGTACTTTTTCAGTGCTTGAACCTTATTAGAATTGGGGCAGCACTGCTGTGCTGAAAATCAATCGGGGAATTTTCAAGCAGCTGCAATCCCCAGAAATACAATAGAAAAACAACCCCCCTGCTCTTCCAAGCAATCTGGAAAAGCCCAGCAGTAAATGAGGATGTTCCTGAATGCAACTCCCTCCAGGACTCGAGAAGGCAAGGGAAGTCACATCAGCGGCAGTCTTGAGCTTCAGGGTGAAATGGACTAATCTCCATGCTTCGGGCTCATTTGTAAGATTCAGTTGCCAGATGCTCCAGGAAGGCAGCCTGGTTCCCTGCTCATGGAAGACCAACTGCAGGTTAGAGTCAGAACCACAAAACATTTAATTGCTCTTAAGTCCATGGGAGCTGAGCTAACTTACAGAAATGGCTTCAGGAATGGTATGAACATCCAGGACAAAGGAAAAGTGAAAGAAGTAACTGATGAGGAGCAGTGTCAATAAGCAGAAGAAGAGATAGAAATAAGCAATGGCAAGTATTTGAGTCTACGGTTAAGAGAATTTTAAATGCTGTTATCAGCAGGCACAATCAGTGAGATCTCCTTATGGGAGTCAGGAGAGAACACTGGATAGGTGAGGTCTGTTCAAATCCCAGCAAAACCCTTTACTTCTCTGGGTCTTACTTCCCTTGTCTATAAAATGAGAAAAATTGGACTAGAATGGTTTCTAAGTTTCCCTCCAGCTCTGGTATATGAGGATGTGAATTATAGAAAAAAGCTGACTTGTGTGACTTTCTACAATCAAAAAGCTACAACATAGGCTCCCAAGAATTGGCACCATTTTATTTTCTTGTTTTTGTATCCTTATCACTAAGCACAATATCTGATGCATTTTCTTTACAGTCATGTCCAACTCTTGGGGTTTTCTTGGCAAAGATATTGGAAGGCTTTGTCATTTCCTTCTCTAGCTCATTTTATAGATGAGGAAACCAAAGGAAATGAGCTAAATGACTTGGCCTGAGTCACATAGTTAATAAGTGTCTGAGGTTAGCTTTGTACTTAGATCTTCCTGATTCCTAGTCCAGTGTTCTATCCACTGCACCACCTACCTGTCCACATCTAGTACATAGTGAGTACTTAATAAATGTATTAGCTAGCCCTATCTTCAATTATCTAACATTTCCGTGCTGTGTTTGTGAAATTCATATAAAAGAATGAATAATGTTTCTTTTAGTTAAAATATTTGATCATATTGCTATTATTTAAAAACTGTTTTTTGCCACATGATATAACCATATTATCTTAAAGACAGAAAGAACAGCAAGGATAATCCATCTAATCTAACCTCAACCCAATCAGGAATTCTATCTGCATCATATCGGACAAGTCATTATTTTGCTTCTTCTGGAAGACCTTTAACACATGAGGAGCTCATTATACAGTAACTCTAAACCTCCGAACCAATTATTTTCTGTAACACACTTTTTGGTACATGATTATATTATTATCAAAGAATGGAATAGGGATTAAACACTGTACTTAGATTCAGGAACACCTGAGCTCAAATCTGTCATCAAATATGTAACAGCTGTATGAACTTAACATTATTATTATTAATAATACTAAAAACTAGCATTTATATAGTTCTATAAGACTTGGGTACTTTACTGAAATATTTGATCCTTACACTAACTGTGTAAACTGGAAACTATTATTGAGCTGTGAGTTTAAGGAACTTGCTCAAAGTCACACAGCAAAGTATCTGAATCAGAATTCAAATTTCAGTCCATCTGAATCCCAGCTCAGCACTCTGTCTACTATACCACCTAGCTATATATCCTAACTCTCCTAACACTGTACAAGACACTTAATTAATCTAATACTCAGTTTTCTCATCTGGAAAATGAGAA
Source organism: Macrotis lagotis (assembly GCF_037893015.1). NCBI lineage: Eukaryota > Metazoa > Chordata > Mammalia > Peramelemorphia > Peramelidae > Macrotis > Macrotis lagotis. The sequence goes on from NC_133658.1 coordinate 762,504,789, forward strand.
TAATAATAGTACCTATTTTTACAAGATTGTTGTAAGGGTCAATTTAGATAATACTTACTAAAACACTTTGCAAACTCTAAAACACTCTAAGATGCTAATTGTTTGGTGATAAAGGTTAGTGGTAGTGGTGATGATTACTCACAGGACTGTTATAAAGACCAAAGGAGATAATGTATACCAATCAATAAAGATTTATTAAATACTTACTATGTTCCAAGAACCAGAATAGAGCTGTGTTTTGTTAGCAGCTGGGAATATTAAAACCAAATCGGAGATTGTCTTTGCTCTTAGGAGCTTACAAAGCTCGAAGTGGTATATAAATATTGGTCTTATTTAGGATTTAGATAATCCACCTGGGCATATTCTGAATTTGTAACTAAACTGGAAGTACTTTGAAGGCAAAGACACATACTCCTTCCATAGTAGAAGGTCTTCAACATCATAATAAATGCTTAATAAATGAGTGAATGAATGAACAGAATACCTCATAGAGACTAGAATTTGATGATAAAATGGATCTGTCTTGAACTCACTGAATGGAACTTTATTACCAAAGCAGTGGGTGCCTCATTATAAAGTAGTTTCACTCACAAAGTGGTCCTTGGCATGAGCCCAGGTATAAGTCCAGAAGAAAACATAACCAGAAGTAAAAGTTATATTCTAAAATATGCTCCTCCCAGATAGCTTTTTGAAGTCTTAAACTCTTCGATTCAAATGTTCCCATTGCTCTTTCTCTCATCTTAGCTTAATCTCCCATCTGTCCAGAAAGGAGTTCTATCTCAATGCTTTTAGTATTTGGCTCTCAGTTCTGAACCAGGTTATGATTGGAGTTGACATAAGCCAAAAATAACTGTACAAAATGAAACCTCTTTTCCATTAGAATTTGGAATGACTTAATAAAGTTTTCATTTTTCCCCTGGTTTCCACCCCTTTCACCCAAGGAAGTAAACTGTTGTGTTTTGTTATTGTTGTTTGTTTTGTTGTTGAGGTTGTTGTTTGGAGTGTGATTGTCTGTCTTTAAATTTCCCTGAACACATACTTAGATTTCCCCATGTATAAGGTGCACCTTAATTTGGGGGTACCAAAATTTGAAAAAAAAATGTATTACATAAAGTTATTGAACTCAAATTTCATTCATCATAAAATTCAAGGATCTTCTGCTCATAACTTTCAGATATCTTTCGGGCAAGTCTGTTGCATGAATACATGCTTACTCCATTCCATTTCATGAACCTGAAGCACCAATTTTATCCTCCTTGGAAATCAGTCACTTCTCTTCCATCAGCAATTCTTGCCTCATGCTAAACTATCTTTGTAAACACAAGAATCGCCCTTTGCTCTTCAATCCATCTCTTCAACTTCCTTTCTACAACAGGCCATTTGGCTGCCTTGCCTCTCATGTCCTCCTTCTGCCAGGGTGTTTTCAGTAGGGTTTCTTATTCCCATAGCCAGTCCTGGATTGTTTCCTCAGTTGAGGGGGACCAAACTGACATACAGCAGCACGATTTCCATTCACTTTTGCAAACTGATTCACTTTCAACTTGAATTCAGCACCATACAAAAATCTTTTCTGAGTCATTTCTGGGCAGAATGTGGCAAAACATCACCTATTATACCAGTAACAAATGCAAAACAAGCAAAAAGACAAGTGTGAAAAAAAATGGGAGATGCAAGTAAAATATATATATATATATATATATGTATCAAAATGTATAAGTCGCTCCCAATTTTTAAACCCCAAATTTATCAAAAAAGGGTGGGTCTTATACATGTGGACATATGATGTCTGTCTTTCTTTTTCTTTCTTCTTTCCTTTTTCTATCGACTGAAAGAATTCAGAAAATAATTTTGTGTGGAAAAGGACCTTTTGTGCTCTACTTATTCTTTTTTCTTTTTCTTTTTTTCTTTTTTGGTAAGGCAGTGGGGTTAAGTGACTTGTCCAAGGTCACACAGCCAAGTAAGTATTAAGTGTCAGAGGCCAGATCTGCAATCCAGGATTGGTGCTCTATCCACTGTGCCACCTAGCTGTCCCCTCTACTTATTTTTTATGCAAATATGTTCTTTGTGTTCAAGGAGTAACAGAATGTAAGAGTTGGAGTGGACATCAGAGGAAGTCTGATTTTCTCATAAGGAAACTGAGACCTAGTCTAGGGAAATGATTTCTCTAAGATTTTGATCTGCTATATTGTACTATTTATGTCATTGAACAGGTGACTGATGATTGAAACCAAAATAAAGAGAAGTAAATTCTGTGATTCTCATACCAGAAGGATACTCACCCTGATTAGCAATAAGTCCCCATTATCTTTGTATAAGAAGAGGACAAAAATTAAGAAGATGGAGTCTACCCTAAGAAGTACAGCACAGATCCTGGTGCCATATTGAACCATCAGCCACTCTCACTACTAATACAGATACCTTGATATTCCAGTTTATATTATTATATAAATACAAATGTAAAAAAAGTTTTGACATCAACAGAATTAGCAAACAAAACTTAGCAACTTTGAAAACTGACTCTGGGCTGCCAAAATCAGAAGGAAAGCAGAAAGCTGGGAAACAATCTTCACAACCAGGAGTTCTGATAAAGGTCTCATTTCTATAATAGAGAATTGCATCAAATTTATAAGGTTACAAGTCATTCCCCAATTGATAAATGGTCAAAGGATATGAATAGACAGTTTTTCGAAAGAAGAATTGAAGATATATAAAATCATATGAGAAAATGCTCAAAATCATTATTGATTAGCAAATTAAAACAACTTTGAGGTATCACCTCACATCTATCAGATTGGCTAAGATGAGAAAAAAGGAAAATGATCAATGTCAGAGAGGTTGTGGGAGGATTGGGACATTAATGCATTATTGGTAGAGTTGTGAACTGATCCAATCATTCTGGAGAGCTGATCATGCCCTTTGACCCAGCAATTCCAATTTTAGGCCTATATCCAAAAGAAAGAAAAAAATGGCAAAAGTCCTACATGTTCCAAAATATTCATAGCCTCTATTTTTGTAGTGGCAAAGAATTGGAAATTGGGGGGATGCCCATCATTTTGGGAATGGCTAAACAAGTTATGGTTCATGAATACTGTGGAATATTATTGTTCTATAAGAAACCATAAATGGTCAGACTCTAGAGAAACATGGAATGATTTACAGGATCTGATGCTGAGTGAAGAGAGCAGAACCAAGAGAACAATATACACGTTAACAACAACACTGTGAGATGACCAACCTTATGGAAGCAGCTCCTCTTAGCAGTTTAGAGACCTAGGACAACCATATTAGAACAGCTATGGACAATGTTATCCCAATCCAGAGGAAGAAAAAGAAAACAAGACAAAACCAAAAAAAAAAAAAACCCCTCAGAATCTTTGAACACTTAATTTAAAAAAATCTTATGTATCTCTTTCCCATAATCCTAATTCCTCATACCAAAAATGACTACTCTATAAACATGTTTATCACATATTTATATTTATGTATGTACAATGTTAATCTGATTGTAACTGAGGGGAGAGGGGTGAGAAGGGAGGGTGGAAGGAAATTTTGTAACTTAAAAATACACATATGCATATGGTTGAATGTTGAAAAACTTTCATAACATGTATTTGTAAAAATAAAATATCAATAAAAAAAGAAAACCAACTCCTGGATCTATGGTTCTTCCTTTACTTATCCCCAGTTTAATGTCATGGGGGAAGATCTTCAACTAATAATTATTGCTACATATTCATAATTCCAACTGAAAAAGTATGTTCCATCAAGCACTTGACATTGCCATATTTCTTTGTTCTTGTAAAATCAGTTTTCCAATTTCTTTAAAACAAATAAAAAAGTTATCACATTAAGGATTTTTTACAATATTGCCTAAATTGATATTACCATTAATATCCATCAATTTCAATTGAGTTTGTGTTCATAGGTCAGTGTCCATGAGTATCCTGGTTTAGATTTGTTTAAGAAAGGTCAGGCCTTGAATGGAGCCTAGAAGAAGGACAGGTGCCTGTATAGGAGTTCATCCATACAGGATCTGCTCATAGGAAATAGAATATTGAGCTCTAAGACTTCACTTTACCTTATTATAATTACTAGCTTTTATATAGCACTTATGGGAGCTACTTCTATCCCAAATTTACAGATGAAGAAACTAGGTGAGTTAACTGATTTGCCCAGGGTCACACCATCAGTAAAATATCTGAGGTCAAATTTGAACTCATCTCCCTGATTCCAAGTCTGTACTCCTCCACTGTACCACTTAGTTGCCTATTTTGAGAGACAATAAAGCCTTTCTACCTTGCTTTGATCTGGTTTCTCCTAATATATAAAATGCTAAATGTGAAAGCATTTTATGGTAATAAAAAGACTATGTTCTGGATCCTATTTTAATGTTCTTATTCCTATTCTCTAACCCTTTACTATTTTATCATAGTTTGCCTAGGGGTAAGGGTGAGTTTTGTTCACTGCTAGTGTCCCAATGTTAGGAGTTCCTTCATGCCCCCTATGTCTCAGAAGAATAAAGATTCATGTTATCAGAAATACATTAGGAAAGAAGAGTTAACTCCTCAACCCTTTCTAATTGTATTCTGCCTACAAACTACTATGTGTGACTTTTGAGAAACTGGATGATTCTCTGGAAGATTTAGGACTATTATTTAATCATTTTATTGAGATTGATTTTAATTTTCAGAATCTTCTCCAATATTTTACTTTTATGTTTTTTGTTAATTGGGTAAGAGATGGGTTGGGGGGGGTGCTTTGGAGGTTTTTTTTTTTTTGGCTTGAAGAGGAATTATACAGAGAATGAGAGAGAATGAAAAAAATTGCAATCTGTTTTATTAAAAGGACTACACTCTTGGATATAATTATAAATCATAATGGTACATTGGAAAGAGAGACTCTAGAGGTAAAAGATCTAGCTTCAATTATCCACCTTGAAATTTAGTATTTTGTGACTTTGGCACAATCATCCAAAGGTCCTGGGCCTAAATTTCCTCTCTGTAAAATAAGGGGGTTTGACTAGTTGGCCTTTTATGACCCTCCTAAATATAAATCTATGATCCTATAAAAATAATAATCATAATGAAAATAGCTATCATTTACATAGTATCTTAAGGTTTGCATAAAAGATTTAGGAATAATTTAATCCTAATTAATAATATTTAATAATTGATAAAATAATTATTTAATCCTTACAACAATACATTTTATAGATGAGGAAACTGAAATAGAAAGAGGCTAAGTGACTTGCCCTGGGTCACACATCTAGAAAGTGCCTGAGGGCAAATTTGACCTCAGATCTTCTTGACATCAGATCCAGGGTATAGTGACATAACTGAGAATTAGCATTGGCACCATTTAGCAAGACCCTATAAGAATGGGAAACCAAACTTCTGCTCCTATACATATATTCATTCCTCTTCCTGTTTGTTCTAGGTCCATGATGCCCAAGGGGTCCTAATTCAGATTTGCAGTTATATGATTCTTTTGCCCTTTCCCTTCCCCATTCTTTCCCTCCCCCCCATCCCCATACTCCTATCTCATAATAGGCAATTAAGTGGTACAGTGGAGGAATACATGGTGTCTGCCTCTATACACTTTGTACTTTATTAAAAGTGTGACCAAAGCATTACTCCCTGTATATTTGCTGCCAGAATGGTCTTTCCAAACAAGTATTCAAAAATATGTTTTTGCCTTCCTCACCTGGACCCAAAGGGTCATTGATCCCATATCTTTGTCCATCAGCTTGGAGCACCAAGACTGAAACAATATGCTGCCCCATTAAATAAATATGGCAAAATAAATTCTTTGGTAGAAAGCAAAGGTGGGTAGATGAACCTTGAGCCCCCTCCTCCCTTCATTTGAGTCACAATAAATCAATTACTATATTCCATAAATTGATTAACAATGCAGATATCCTTTGCCCTGAGGGTGGTTCTCTAGTCGCTATGCCTTGATATGTCTAAAATATAGAGTTTTTATCCTATATCCCACTCTTTCAAGCATTTTTGTCCCATCCCTTTATGAATTTGCATTGTCCGTTTCTGTTCTCTTTATTTAAAGACAGGTAGGAAGAGGCACTATGCTGGATGGAGCTTAATTTATAACAGAATGAATTTATTAACTATAACCATTGTAAGATAATTGGTTGAGTTTCCAAGAAAAGTTGTCAGATGCCCTCTCTTCTTATTTTTCAACATTATATATTAAAATCAGAGCTAATCACTTAGCAAAATCATAGTCTGTGAATGTAATTGCATAGTATTGAGTTGTAAAAAATTTAAAAAAGGATGAATTAAAAGAAATCATGTATAAATTGATACAGAGGTTACAACCAAAAGAACAATTTTTACAATAAAAACAACATTGAGAAATGCAAATAATAGGGGCAGCTAGTGAATGGAGTACCAGCCCTGGTACTCCAGGAGGACCTAAGTTCAAATCCAGTCTCAGACCCTTAATACTTATTTAACTGTGTGACCTTGGGCAAGTCACTTAACCCCATTATCTTGCAACAAACAAACAAAAATGAAAATACAAATAAGTTTAAAAGATCTAAGTCCTTTAATCAATTTAATGATGAGAGGGCTGATGATGTTATATGCCATTCTCTTCTTGAAAGAGAAGAAATGGATTCAAGATGCAGATGGAAACATTTATTTTGGAACACGGACAATGTGGGAATTTTTATTCTTTGACTATCCATATTTGTTACAAAGATTTTGTTTTTCTTTTTTTCTTTTAAAATGGCAAGTAGGGCAGAAGGGAGAGAAAAATATACACATATTAATTGAAAAATAAAATGAAATGGAAAAAAGTCAATAATTCAACAAGAACTGTTGAATTGCTATATTCCCTGTACTGTTAGGCACTTTTTTACGATTAGATATTGACTTTGATCCTAGACCTAATTACTACCCAAGTAGCCCTGGCAGGGCTTAGGAACTCACAAAAGAAGCACTCCCACACAAAGTCCATATCCAAGGGATTTCTGGGAAACCTGGCATAAAAGGAAGAGTCCTTCTGCAAAATTTTACTCGAAAAATAAGCATTTATATCCCTGAATTTGGTACATAAACAAATACCTCAAAGTGTAAAAGATCAACATTTAAAACCATAGTATGAAATGCAGGTAAGAATTTGATATTAAAGGATCATAAATGAAGATACAGAGAAAATAAGTGGGTAGAAAGTTGGCCTCATAGGCAAAAAGACATGGGTTCAATGTTAATGCTGATATATTTCAGTCCTGACTTTCCATTATGCCATTTTGGGTTTTCTTGGTAAAGATACTGGAATGCTTTGTCATTTCCTTCTCAAGCTCATTTTACAGATGAGAATGATATCTGTCCCTTCTAAAGACAGGAGGTAATGCCATGAAAAACAAGAGAATTGGATTTGAGTGAGGAGGTGCTGTATTATGTAACAGTCTCACTTTCTCCTCCAGAGTCAGATGTGAATGAGGATGACTGGAGATGGCCCTGGATGCCAGGCAATCAGGGTTAAGTGACTTACCCAACGTCATACAGTTAATCAGTGTCATGTTTCTGAGGTTATATTTGAACTCAGGCCTTCCTAACCCCAAGACTTGTGTTCTTATCTACTGCACCATCTAGCTGGTTATATTGATGAGAAAAATAGTTATCTATATACTGGAGGTAGAATTGAACCCAGGTCTTTTTTGACTATGAAGCTAGTTGTCTGTCCACTAACTATGACCCTGGGGCAGTTAAATTGCACAGTAGATAGAGTACTGGGTCCAGAGTCAAGAAATTTATTGTTCTTGAGTAAATTCATTCATGACCTCATTTTTAGGGTTTTTGTGACAAAGACACTGGAGTGGTTTGCCATTTCCTTCTTCAGCCCATTTTACAGATGAGGAAACTGAGTCAAGGGACTTATCCAGAGTCACACGGTAAGTATCTGAGACCAAATTTTAACTAGGTAGAGGAGTCTTCCTGACTCTGAACCCAGAACTCTATCCATTTCACCATCTAGTTGCTATGGAGTTAGGAAGATCTGAGCTCAAACCTGACCTCAGATATTTACTATCTGAATAACCCTGGGGAATTCACTTAACCTTGTTTGCCTCAGCTTCCTCATCTGCAAAATGACCTAGAGAGAAGCAAATGGCAAAACACTTCAGTATCTTTGCCATGAAAACCCCAAATAGGATCAGGGACATGACTGAAAACGACTAGACAACAACAGCAAGTCCTTTCATATAATGGAGTTACTAATTGTAAACCTTTGTTACAAATGAGTCAGATAGAATCAAAATGACTAAATAACAATAAAATCTGTCTCTGGGCAAGGCACTTAACCTCTCAAAGAACCAGACAACATTCTAAAACTCTAAGTTGCCATTGTGGCTGTTGTTCAATCATTGTACAGTGTCTGTGACCCTAATTGGGGTTTTCTTAGCAAAGATATTAGAGAAGGTGCCATTCTGGAGTGGTAGAGGGAGTTTGCTCCTCTGGGAGTTCCCTATATATAGCAATCACTGGTCCAGATCATATGGCAATAGATTTAGATTTGAAAGGGATTTTTAAGGGCCGTCTAACCCAGTCCTTTATTTTACAGATGAGAAACCTGAGACCAAGGGAAACTTAAGCAACTTGCCCAAGATTGCCCAGGTAGTAAGTTGCAGATCCAGGGTTCCAACCCAAATTGTCTCCAAATTCAGCACTTTTCCAATGTACCATGGATCTGTGAGTCCATCAATATTCCTACTCCTTTCCTGATGGATATCACAAGTCCTCCACACTCCACTCCATGTGATACTTGTCTATGCCTTTTCACAAATTCTCTGAAGTCAATTCTCCCCTCATTCCTACCACTCAATGCACTGCAAGCCTCCTTTTCAATTTTTACATATTTCACTGATACCTGTGCAATCCTCATGTGACCCATCTATTACCCTCACTCTTGCTCTGTATTTGATCTACCTCCTTTTTCAGTCATATATGACTTTGATGATGCTCTTGATTACTCTTTTCAAGCAAAAGTATAACTGGCACTACCTCAGACCCTTCACCTACACTGCATCTTTCCTTTGCCTTTTGAATCACCTGCAAATCTCATTCCTCTGAAATGAGTATTTAATGATTCACACCTGTATAGGATTAATGGGAATATGTGAGTACTAGAGAGCACCTTGGGATCATTGAAAGCAAGCACATCTTCCTAAATGTTACCTAGCCTGATCTTCTATTAATTTAGGACCCAGTTCATTTTTCTTGTTCAGTGACTATTCATATGCTGATGGCCTAGCTCAATGGGTTGCTCATCCAAATGCATGTTGTCACCTGAGCTATGTGCATTAGTTATATCCTTTTCTTTCTAGTATCTTTGGTTAGGAAAATCTTTGAATGACTATCAATTCAGCTACTATATTCATATGAGTAGAAAAAAACAAAATCTCAAGCCCCTTTTAGTTTTAATCAGCATAGGTAATTATTAAGTGTCTGAGGCCCTATTTAAACTCAGGTACTCCTGACTCCAGGGCCAGTGCTCTATCCACTGTGTCACCTAGCTGCCCCAAGTCTATACCCTTTTTAAAAATATATTTTATTTATCTGTTTTTCCAACTACATGCAGCTACAGTGCAATCATTTTTTTCTTTTGCAAGGCTTGGAGTTTTACATTTTTCTCCCTCCCTCCCTTTCCTTCCCCCCACAACAGTAAGCAATCTGATATCAGGATAACCCTGTACATTATTTTTCCCTAGGCAAGGGAAAGCATGCATTATGACCCCTGAGTTGATAGGCACTGGCCCAGCTGGCTAATTGTAAGGGCCTTTTTTTCTACTTCTGACTTCATATTTCCTAGTTTTATAGTAACAAACTGAAAAAGGGACTTCAGGCAAATGTTTAGACTGATAACCAATGATGCTGAAACACAGTGAAATTGACTTTTTCTTGCCCACCCCAGGTTGAGAACGCTTTATGACTGACATTGTTCAAATAGAGACCTGCTGACCATGTCAGTGATGTCATAAAAAGGATTCCTGTATTCTGAATAAATGATCTTAAAAGTCCTTTCTAATTCTATAATCTGGGAAGTTGAGTTCTCCCTAGAGCTCTAGTCATGAGATTAGAGAGGAAGGTGTCTTCATTAAAAATCATCCCTCAAGAGGTCCATCTACAAGTTTGGTTTCCCATTATCAGGGCTGAGATTTATAATTCTTTGCTCCAGGCCTCAAGTATAAGGAATATTAGGGATGAGATGTCCACATTGAGTTCCATACAGAGAAACATCATCCCTAGAGATGTGGGCAGTGAGATGAAACTAAATGAAGTGTCAGCAGAGAAAATGAGTAATAGGATGAGTTGATCAGTCTACCCCAGACCCTTCTTCTTCTTCCATTCTTTATAAGCCTTGACTGCTTTGAATGTTTTCTTTTCCTTTCTCTTCTTTTGTTTTCCCTTCCTTTTTCCATCTTTTCTCCTTCCCTTCCCTTTTCCTTCCCTTCCCTTTCCTTTCTCTTCCCTTCCATGCCTTTCCTTCTTTTCTCTTTCCTTCCCTTGGCTTACATATAATTCACATAAACCCTACGTTCACAGTCCTTTGGTATGTGCACATCTTTATTACTGTTGATTGCTTTGGTTTCACATTTCACAGTTGTCCATCATCCTTCTTCCTGCAGAGCATCAAAATCAATATTCCTTTTTTCACCCTTTCACCCTGAATACTTGCTATCAGTCATCTATCTTCTTAATTCCCAAGTACTTTGGATTTACAACCCATATAATTCTCTTCTCTCATCATGTTTTTCAAGCTACTATACATAATCTATATATGGATAATGAGAGTACATTTTATAATAGATATGTGTGTCTGTTGTAGACAGTCACATAATATTAGTACCGAAGAGATATTAGAGATAACTGAATCCAATCTTCTCATTTTATAGAGTAAAACATTAGGGCAGCTTGGTGGCACATTGGATAGAGCATTGCCTGGAGCCAGGAAGACCTGATTTCAATATGACATTAGATGCTGACTAGCTGTGTGACCTTAGGCAAGTCACTTAACCCTGCATACCTCAGTTTTTTCATTTATAAAATGAGCTAGAAAAATGAAATAGCAAACTATTCTAGTATTCTTGCCAAGAAAACCTCAAATGAGTCACAAGAAGTCAGACATAACCAAAAGCAACTGAACAATACCTGCAACCCCATCCATGTGATAGGGTTATTGACCTTTGTTAGAAATGGGCACTTCCCATGGAACTATCATGCCATCCATACCTCTTGCTTAGGGACATGAACTTTGTTGGAATGCCATAGAGAATTCCTGATTGTTCCACCATGACCGGGCTACCTCCTGATGATTTGTAATTGAGAAGCAGGAGGGAATATCTCTTGTCTATGAAAACTCTTCTCCTTTCACTATATGAATGGCTTCACTCTCCTTTGGAGACTTTTTTTCTGCCATGAGACTTTTCCATTACTTCCATTTCTCTGCACTCCCAACCAGGAGAGAGAAATGGGGACATTCCTCTCTTCTCCCTTCTACCAGACAGCAGATTGTAGCAAAATCATGTCTAAATTCTGAGAGATCTGTTATGAAAAATGCTATCCACATCCAGAGAAAAAAAATATGGAGTCTGAATATAGAGGAAATATAGAATCTGAATATAGAGTCATTTTTAAAAACTTCTTTTGTTTTTTTCTTTCTCATGTTTTCTCCCTTACTTCAAATCCCTCTTTCACAACATGACCAATATGGAAATATGTTAAACACAATTGTACATGTACAACTTTTAATTTTTTTTTATTTTTGCAAGGCAATAGGGTTAAGTATTAAGTGTCTAAAGTCAAAGTCAAACTCAGATCCTTCTGACTAGTGCCAGAGTTCTATCCGCTATGCCACCTAGCTGACCCAATGTGTACAACTTTTATCAAATTGTTTGCAACCATGGTGAGGAGGAAGGGAAGGGAAGGTGGTAGAAAAATATGGAACTCATAAATTTGCAAAGGATAAATGTTGAAAACTACCTTTGCATGTTACTGAAAAATAAGAATTTTTTTTTTAAAAAGCATACGTCTAGAGTGATATGCACTAACTTAGACAACCTGAGACTAGATCTCAAGCCCTAGCTGCAGTCTTCTACCTTTTTTTGCTTACTTTTCTGGACCCAAGTCTAAAGCTAGCTATACACAAAAATGGACATTTCTAGATCGGTGATTATATTGTGGGTTAATAATTCCTGAGTTCATGAGCCCAACATAAATATATTTCCTTACTAATGTGCTTCTCAGAGAAGACCAGAATCATCCTGCAATTGTAGAACCAAAGAAAGTCAGGCCACAACTGAGCTGTAGCTGGCTAGCTTTCCATAATAATTATTATGACTTTCTTACATAGTTCAGAACTTAGGCAAATGTGATCTATGAGTTCAGTAGTACCACACAGGGTCTTTACCCTCCAGGAAAATGCCCAATGAGTGCACTGTTTTTGAATGTTTTATGTTTTCTCTATTTGTTCATGTATACCTTTGGATCCATACTTGTGTCTAGCATCTTTTCTTTGGGTTGAAATAAAAGATGTTCTGTAGCCCATACTTTTTTGATACATTGAGTATTTTTGTCAGAGGGAATCCTATTATCCACTTTGTGAAAAACTTGAGCCATGAGCCTATCTAAACATGTTTTCTTTTAGTAAGTCATATGGAGACAAAGATAGAGAAAAATAGATTCCCAATTCAAGAAGCTAGCTCTTTCAATAGACCAACTTCTATATCAGTCCAGTCTTCTTTGAAGATTCCCTAGATTATAGGATAGTTAAGAATCCCAAGCTCATATATTTAGAGCTGGAAAGCAATTTAGGGATCACCTAGTTCAACTGCTTCATTTTACAGATGAGGAAACTGGAGACCAGAGGTATTAGGGTGTTGTGTCCAAGGTAGTAATGTGTCTTAGTTAGTTGTGTCTTAGGTAGTAGTAATAGTAAAGTCAAGATTCAAACCCAGGTCCTTAGACAACAAAACAAAGACCTATTATACCAGGCTGCTACAGCCTAATTTTCTGTTTGAAGAATACAATAATCATTCATATATCCAGGCATCAGTGAATGGGAAAATATGACATCAGCCTCAACCAAAATCTCCAACTAGTCAAATAAGTAGTTAGAATTAAAAACTACAGTCAAGAAGAAAGAAAATCTAAACATAGTTTTAAAGGGGAAAGGAAGGAGACTGAGAGAGTGAGAAGGGAGAGAAGAAAAAGGGAAAAAAAGAAAAAAAAGTTTTCAGTTAACCAGAATCACAGACTTGATCAGGAGCAAAGACAGAGGCAACAACATACAATTTGGTAATGAAATGCATTTACCTCACTAGGTTGATTCCAAAGCCATATAGTGTTGGATGATTACCCTAACCCAGATCACTGTGAGGCAACTGTTGGTGCAATCAAGAAAAAGGTGATAATTTCTATAGTATGAGTTTCAACTTTGGCGGAAGATTTGGGACTTAACAAAGTACTATTGAATACAACATGGTCAACCTTTTATTAGGCTACATATAACACATCTACAGTAGAAATTTGTTTTAAAACTGTATTGCCTTACCAATGAATTATTAAAATAAACAATTGATAAAAATATTATAGATTTCATTTGAGATGAAAGGGACTATAGAAAATCTCTTCAAAGATCATAAATATGGAGTTGGGAGGAAATTTTGAGGTTATCTAGTCCAAGTCTCATTTTACAAATGAGGAAAGTAGTCCAAATTTTATTTCATCAATAAAGCCTAGAGAAAAAATGTGACTTGTCCAAGGACCCCTATCATCATCATCATCATCATCATCATCATCATCATCATCATCATCATCATCACCATCAACATCACCATCATCTTAGTTAACATTTATATAGCACTATGGAATCAGGATTTGAATCTACATCCTCTTACTTCATTGCTACTATTCTTTAGATTGTTTCCCTAATTCAACCTCTGTCTTCTTCAAATTCAACAATATTGAATCTTAAACATTCTTCATAAGCTTGAGTGCTGAGTAGATATTTGTGACAACTGCCACCCACTGTATCATTATGGTGACTACACTGATACAAGGATCAAAATAGGAAATAAAAATTCAGTGGGAAAAGGGGAAATATGGACACAGAGCAGAAAACTTCTACCACTAAAGAGAGGCATTTGTCTTAAATAAAACAAACCTCTGTTCTATTTCTCCAATAAATTACTGGTATGAAGAAATCCAAAGGACCTTTAGCTTTGATAGCTTTGACTTCATATAGTTCTGCATTATACAATAAAGAGAAACATTTCATATTTTAGCAGGCAATGCCCAAAACAGTTAAGAAAAGTGATAATGATAAAACTGATGATGATGATATTTAGAAATTAACTAAAATCATGGCAATATTGAAATCAAGAATAGATGACTAATTATTAGGTATGTTGTAAAGAAAATTCTTGAGTTTTTTTATTTAAGGCAATGGGGTTAAGTAACTTGCCCAAGGTCACACAGTTAGGCAATTATTAAGTATCTGAGATCAGAGTTGAACTCAGGTCCTCCTGATTCCAGGGCTGGTGCTCTATTGACTATGCCACCTAACTGCCCCCCAAAGAAAATTCTTGTTGAGGTGACTAGATGACCTCTAAGTTCCCTTCTAATTTATGTTTGGTAATTCTGTTAAAGTATTGTATTATACCAGCTAGTTTACTTACCTCATTTTATATAGATAAGATCATTGAGACCAGATAGGCCAACTTGTCTTGATCTAGATCCTAGTTCCAAATTATTTTCATTTCACTACAGCATTCTGCAGCCCTTTTATTTTTAGCAAGTCTTATGAGAGAAGACTAAGGGGATGGGTAAGTAACAGAGAAATAAAATGATAACGACAAACCTTTTGCTTCCACAGTGCTTTATACTTTTCCAAAGGATTTTTAACACATAAATCATCTCATTTGGTGCTCAAAACAAGCCTAAGGAGGTAGGGAGGGAGAGGAAGAAAAGCAAGAAGAAAAGGAGTAACATTTCCTGCCTAGGAAGATATAAAATGGTTTGAGTTTAAGGGCATGTGAGGAAGAGATTGTATTATTATACTTGACTATCTTGCTTCTCACTTCATCACCAAAACATTACATTTACAAATAATATATCAATTTAAGCAGCACTTCTGGTGAAGGCCTGTCAAGAACATTATTAGCTTTCAACAGCTTTCTTCAGTGAACTCTATAGCTAAAGCCTGAATAGCTAGATTCAATTACAATTTCTAAGCCTAAACATGGACTATTATCTAGACAAACACTAGAATATCTTCCATTAATTCAGAAGCACATCTAGTTCAACAACAACAAAGAATTGTGTTGGGTACATGTTGACCTGTTGTCTGGGAACTACTACCACAAAACACATACTAGACTGGAGAGACTTGGGTCTATGAAATAAATTTATCTGAACTGTGAAATTTTGACTGACATAGTTGTTGTAACTTTGGTGAATAATACTGAGGCTCTCTCTGGGATCTCATTTATTTCCCTATTTCAACCGAAAAGTTTCAAAATTCAGACCAACAGTTAGGGCTCATTTAGAGGACCCTATACTAAATGATTCAACCAAAGGATTTACTTGCCCTGATCATCTGAGTCACAAGACTCAGAAATGATGACTACAAAGAAGAATCTTGGGCAGAAGATGAATCAAACTCAGAAATAAGAAATCTGGTCTGTAAGGCACACTATTTTCAACCTTAGGAAAGAACTAACTGAAATTACCTCCAAGTAAAAGAAATGCATTGACTTGAGTGTCAGTGCAGAACAAGTAACTTACTTTGGATTCTGACCCCATTCAGAGGATTGTGTTAGGTTCTGAATGTCAGTTTAGGAAATGCATTGATTAAACTAGAATGTATCCAACGGAAGGCAATGAGCATGGTGAAAGGCCTTGAGTCAAGGCCATATGAGAGTTACACCCATTACTTCTAGGATAAAATAGAGACTCATCTTTCTGAAATTTAAAACCCTTAATAACCTGTTTCCAATCTACCTTTCCATTATACATCCCCCTCTTTCTTATGCACTCCACCAAACAGCCAAATAAATCTTCCTGATATTTTTCCAATAGATATTCCATTTCCAATCTCTGTGCCTTTGCAAAGACCCTCCACCAGTGCCAAAGTACACTTCCTCCTTCTCTTTTCTCTTAGAATCCCTAGCTTCCTTCAAAACTTACACAAAGCATTATCTTTTCTAAGATATCGTTTCCTATCTCCCCAAAATAGGTATGTTCTTCCCAAAATTACTTTATATTTACTACCCCAGCAATTAGAACAAAGACAAGAATCTAACAGATACTTAATAAATACTTATTGATTGACTATTGAAAGAACTAAGGAGTTTTATGTGGAGAAGAGAAACTGCTAGGGATATGGTAATTGTCTTCATGTCTAAGAAAGGACTATCTGGAAGAAGGATTAGATTCTATTTGATCCATGGGCACACACCCAGGAACAATGGGTACAAATGTAAAGAGACAGTAAAATAATAAAGTGAAAGAAGCAAAACTTAATACAGATAAATATATAACACATATAAATATTCTTTTCCTGTCCTATTTCTTAACTTCTTATATGGAAAAGCTAGCACTCATTCTCTCTCTCTCTCTCTCTCTCTCTCTCTCTCTCTCTCTCTCTGGCTCTCTCAAAACCATATCATTCTTCCTGAGTTTGTTTATAAAGACTCAAATATCTATTCATTGACTGGCTGTTTCTGCTAGGATTTTTACATGCCTAAGGCTGATGAGTGACCATGTTCCACACCCAAATCACATCTACCTAGACAGTTGCAATTATTTATAAAAGTCCAGTGGATGTCCTAACCAACCCTGTGTAGATCCTTGCTGGTTGTTCCTGCCGTACTTTAAGCTTAATACTTGCTATCCTCTGCTCGCAAAGCAGAAATTATTTTTCTCATCTCTCTGTCAAAAGTGGGCATTGACTGTCCCTGGATCAGTAATGAGCTTGAGAGCTCATTCATAGTTTTTTCATCTAAAAGATCTGGCTTTGAAAAGTTACTATTTAGAGATGTTGAATAGGCTTTTCTCAACCACTAAGAGAATTATCCCCCTCAGGCCTCTGTATGATCTCCAAATAAGAAACCACTAGCATCTTTCACTTCATCATTTTGCTGTCTGTCTTCACATATGGATTCAGTCTATTTTGAGAATTGGGGTTTGGGAGGTAGTCCCAAAAGCTTCCTAATCAAATCTACCCAAATACCTGCACCACTTCTAAATGGCTCTCACCACTAGATAACGAAAACCAGAAAGCATCTACAAGATAGTGACCCTGGGGACATTCTGGGGAAGGAAATTAAAATGCCATTTCAATAGGAAAAAAATTTGAATTTATAATCTTGGGTATTTCAATCTGTTCTTTTGGAGTTTGGCAGTATAACAAATCATTGTCATCTTTTTGGGGGGGAATTTTGTGGGAAGTCTGATTAGATTTATTTTTACATAACTATATCCCTGCTGACCCTACTTCGAAGAGACTAGTCTTGAGATTTTTGCTTTAAAAAAAAATCAAAATTAGTTTTACTTTTTCCAAAAATTTATTCAATGCATTTTAATAAGATCCAAGCCCTCTCCTTATATGCCTTCCCTCAAGATACCTATGCTTGATTGTCTTTGCAGCTTGGCTTCTTCATGCAATGGAGAAGTATTGAGTCACTCTGCCAATCCCTCTCCCTCTTCCATTTCATGTTCACTGAAATAGGCCCAATCTGCCATCTGTATCTCTGTGTGGAAGCAGTCTGAATGTCAGCTCTCCTGGGGTCCTCCAGACATAAGACAGCTCCAACAGACCCGCTGGTATCCAACCCAAACTGGAGTAGCCTTAACATTTCTATTCTACTCCATTAATATTTTAAGAGTTTGGTTGCATGAGCTTGAAAAAGCCTTTCTTCTCTATGGGAAAGCAAAAGGCAGGCTGTTCCTGGAAGTCTTTTACTTTAGTTGGTTTGAGAACCAATTAATAATACCTATTGCTCTGGATCTCAGCTGTATCCTTTGTATCCACGGAGCTAGACCATACAGGGCTTTGCTTTTAAATTTGCTTCTTGGAGCAAAATGGAGAGAAAGGAGAGTGATGATCATCTGGGAAAATCCTAAAAACATAGGCAAAGAGGTAGAAGGAACCTCAAAAATCATCTAGTCCAATAGCCTAGATGATTACACATGCAGAAACTGAGGTCCAAGTTGTCATAGATAGTGTGGGAAATGAACTCAAGTACTTAGATGTTAGAATTGATGTTTTTTTCCCTCTATACTATGCTGCCTCCTGATGTCTTAGCCCTACTGGCCAGAGAATTGGTAATGTGTTGAAATTTCATATTGGGATTCTTTAATCTGGAGAAATTCTAGAAGTATGGCTCTTCTTAGAATATGAGGTTTGATCTAGGTTGTCCTTGGATGGTCTTAAGCTAATTCCTTATTTGAGGACAAGGTTCATGTCTCATACAAGTATAGTCCTTGACCTAAAATATATACAAATTTATCAATCATATTGGCCTACAGGGCCAGTACATAGTGGGGAGTGGAAAAATTATTGTTTTTGGTAGGATATTGGAGTCATTACTTGAAAAGCAGAGGAAGCAAAGGAAGCCAACCTAATGAATTTATGGGGCAGTGTGAAACTGGTCAAGAAAGTAAGTAGAGAAGAAAGGAATTTGTTTTTAGGTTTTGTTTTTTTTTTTTGGCAAGGCAATGGGGTTAAGTGGCTTACCCAAGGCCACACAGCTTAGGTAATTATTGTCTGAGGCTGGATTTGAACTCAGGTCCTCCTGACTCCAGGGCCAGTATCCTATCCACTGTACTACCTAGATGCCCCCAAAGAAAGGAATTCTTGAAGAAGTCAATTTACTTTTCAACTTTTACTGTGCCAACCTCAAATTTGCCTTCAGTTCATTTGGGAAAGGACAGCTAGTTGGCAAATTAGATAGAGTATAGAAGGTTTGGAATCAGGAAGACTCATCTTTCTCAGACACTTATTAGCTGTGGGACCTTGGGCACAGTTAACACTGTTTGTCTCAATTTCCTCATTTGCAAAATGAACTGGAGAAATAAATGGCAAACCACTTCAAAATCTTTGTCAACAAAACCTCAAATGAAGTCCCAAAGAGTCAAACACATCTTGTTATCAAACAGGAAAAATAAAGGAATTTTTCTTCTATTTATAACTTTTTTTTTTAAGGTTTTTTTTTTTTGCAAGGCAATGGGGTTAAGTGGCTTGCCCAAGGCCACACAGCTAGGTAATTATTAAGTGTCTGAGACCCGATTTGAACCCAGGTACTCCTGACTCCAGGGCCAGTGCTCTATTATTTATAACTTTTAAGTAAAAAGCATATTCCAGTCTAATTATTATTTTTAAATACAAGGTGAATTTTTGTTATTGATTTAAATTCCAGAGCTTCTCCTAAAATTTAAGGACTAGAACAAAGCATTTTGTCTGCTAAGTTTGTCATCAGAACAACTCCATTCCACTTTTATCCCCTTTCTGTTTTTGTACCTTCATACTTTCAAGTACCCAGAACTCTGTGATCTCAACTGCCTAAGATGATATTGTTGTCTCAAGACCTTTCCTTTCATTCAATTAATAAGAATTTATTAAGTATTTACTTTATGTCTGAGGTTGCACTAGGTATTACAAATAGAATAAAAAATAAAAATAGTCTCTGCCTTCGAAGAGCTTATATTCTTCTTTCCTATTCATCTATGTTTTATTCACTCCAGATCTTGTTAGGTGATAGGCTAACTAATCCAATGCTTCAGATAACACATGCTTTAAATATTAAATATTCAAATATTAAAAACTGTAAAGCACCTACAAATGTAAAGGGATTATTATAACTGAGTTCAACATACATAAAAATAACTTCATTGATCCAATCACTTGTCTATGTTTGAGCAATTATACTCTTCTTTAGTCAATGGAACTGTGGGAGCAGAATTCAGGACTCAAAAAATCATTTGAATCCTGAATACAAAATCTCTATTTCTATCCTGAGACATAAAGAAACCAAGTAAACTTTCCCTGAGTTTCAGAATAAACTTCAGAATTTTAAAGCTTAAAAGTTGACAAATGAGTGTCTAAATTGTGATTTAATTCCTGAAAGTTGTGAAATACCATGATCCCAGGAAAAGGTACCAACATCTGTCTATTGCCACTATATAACTGATCACATGACCAGTTCACCTCTTTTTTCCAGTCATAATGTGTCCTTGTTGGTGTGTGATAAGGTATAAATGGTTAGTAATGTCTTGTTGTGGGCATCTAGGTGGCAAATTGGAGAGTGGGCCCAAGTCTGGAGTCAGGAAAACTATTTCTGAATTCAAATCCAGCCTTAGATGCTACCTATGGGAACTTGAGCAAGTTACTTAATCCAGTTTGCCTCAGTTTCTTTATCTGTAAAAGGAACTAGAGAAGGAAATGGCAGACCATTCCATCATGTTTGCCAAGAAAATCCCAAAAAGGATGGAAGAGTCAGTAAAATAAAAAAAGACTAAACAACAAATTCACTGCAAATACATTACCATGAAAAATCTAAATAACAAAACATTGCAGTATAGTCATTTCAGTTGTGTCCGATAACTCATGATCCCAATTAGTGATTTGTTTTTTCACAAAGATAATGGAGGAGTTTGCTATTTCCTTTTCCAGTTCTAAACACTGAGCCATCTAACTGCCCTTGCAATGAATAAGGGCTTTCAAAATGTTAACCCCCTAGTTAATGATAGGTATATTAGGCCATAGCGAAGAAATATAGGAGGAGAGGGGAGTATGGGGGTAGATTTTTGAGTATCTTTCAAATGATACTAGCTGGGTATGTGCCTCATTTACCTAATTAGAACCAATCTTATACTCACGGATGTGAAAGAGAGAAGAGCAAGCAGGAGTATCTCTCTATACTTGCATCTATCTTCCACTCAGGTGAAAAAAAGTAATTTTTCCTGGATACAAGTCTGATCTTGTAATTCTCCTACTTGATTAACTCAATGCCTACAGGTTCAAATGTAAAATTCTCTGTTTGACATTTAAACTTTTTTTCAGGTTTGTGCAAGGCAAATGAGGATAAGTGGCTTGCCCAAGGTCACATAGCTGGGTAATTATTAAGTGTCTGAATTTAGATTTGAACTCAGGTCCTGTGCTCTCTCTACTGTGCCACCTAGCAGCCCCAGACAGTTAAACCTTTTAACAACATGGTTCCTTCCTCCTTTTCTGGGCTACTTATACTTATATCTTTTTTATACCTTTTTTTCTGGTCCTCTTATACTTATACCTTTCATATTCTTTATGATTCAGAAACACCCACCCTCTTGCTATCCCCCAACCAAGACATTCCAGGTACCAAACAATGCCTAGAATACTTTCCCTCTCACTTCTTCCTCCTTCTGGCTTCCCTAGCTTACTTTAAGACTCAGTTCAAATCCCACCTTCTGCAAGATTCTCTTCCTATACTCCAACAACTATTATTAGCATCTTCTCTCTGAGATTATCTGAGATCATATATATCTTACATGCAGAGTTGTCTGCATGTTGTTTTCCCCATTAGAACATGAGCTCCTTGAGAGGAGAGACTATGATTTTTGTCTTTCCTTGCTTCCCCAGCACTTAACAGAATGTTCAGTTACAAATACTTAATAAGTACTTCTTGATGGAAGAAAGAGGAAGAAGCAAGGAGACAGAAAATTCCCCCAAACTGCAGAATCAAGTCAACATAGATTTATGGAGTTCCCACCATATATGCCCAACACTGTAGAAGAAAACCAAGAGTGGAGTGTTCCCCTTCCACTTCTGGTTATTGGAACAAATCCTATTGTTGTTCAGTTATTTGCAATTCTTCATGAACCATTTAGAGTTTTTCTTGGCAAAGATGCTGCTGGGGTTTGTCATTTCCTTCTCCAGAAGATTTTACAGATGAGGAAACTAAGGAAAACAGTATTAAGGGTCTGAGTTGAGATATGAACTCAGGAAGATGAGTATTCCTACTCCAGTCTGGATACTCTTATCTACTGCATCACATAGCTGCCCTAGAGGAATAAAAGAAGTGGAATGAGTGATGCTAATTTGGTTTCCCTGCCCACTATAACCAGCAGCCTGTGTGTAGAAATATATGTAATAGTCCCATCTATACAAACCTGATTACTTCAAGTGAAAAATAACTTGCATTACTGTCGCCTCTTTTAAAAATATTTTGACACCAGTTAGTTTTGAATGTTCTTTATTGATTCTTCGAAGTGGGAAAAAGACCTTTAGACCACCTGCAGTTAAGTATGAATAATGGGCAATTCAACAGCCTTCTCCTCCCTACTGCCCCAGGACTATTTCACTTTATCTCATGGGATTCATTTCAGTGAAGAATTTGGTGCCTCTTCTGATCTACATAGCCCAATTCTTTTTTAAATTATTTTGGCTCCAGTCACTAACTTGGATTCCCTCTTATCCCACTCCCCCCCTTCAGTCAAAGAGTAAAAATCTCAAGTGATACCTAAATTATAGAATCCAGGCCACACAGAATCATACTCAACAGGCAAGAATTGTCCTGTCCCATCAAGTTGGGATATTAAGCATTTGGGAATAGAATACAGTGATAAGATGATTGACAACAGAGAGCAAGTAGAAGATAAACCAACCTGAGGATCAAAAACCAAAGATGAGAGGAAAGATAGAACTGAACTTAGGTTGAAGAATCCATAGAAAGTAGAAAGCAGCAGTAGAAACAAGGACAACTGTACAATTTTACACTTTTGTTCTTTGGTTTAGATAATGGTCTGCCAATCTCTGACTGCTCCTACTGATGCCAAACACATGAGCAAAAAAATAGAGAATGGCTCAGAAGGCTCATCAGACCCTGAGAACCAGAATCATCATCACTGATGATACCAAAGTGATATTCTGAGTCCAAGACTATAGGTATCTTGTAGCACAATTTAGCACACAATATTTCCATTAAGCCTACCAGAACAAAATTACAAAACAAAACAAAAGGAAGCACATCAGAAAACAGAAAATTTATGAAAAACCATGAATTCTATAAGTCAATCAGTCAACAAATAATGTTTTTTAGGTACAATCTCTGTGGAATATATAATTAGAATGTTCAGTAGAAAGAGCTTGCAGAACAAGAGGTAGGAAGAAGCAGGCAGATTGGGAAGGGAGGGGGATAGGGGAAGGGGGAGGGAAGACAAAAAGTAGGGAGCTGGGTACCTTCCTTAAATAGAAATTCTGGAAGAAGCTATCTAATCAGAGGGTGAGTCTTCAGGGACCTTTCCCAATGTTTGAATTTCAGGTCTAAAGTGAAACTTTACCTCTTCATAGGAATGTAGAGCCAAACCTGGGAGAAATCATAAATGCAACCTGCAGAGGAAATACCTGAAACCCTACATCCATGCTGTTCTAGTGGTGTAAGTTTTATGATTATGATGTTTATATTGCATTTTAAGATATACCAAGTAATTTCCATATATTATCTCATTTGAGCCTCAAAATGGTCCAGAAGGTAGGGGCTGCTGAAAATATTATTGCCCCCATTTAACAGTTGAGGAAACACTTATCTAGTTCTCATGATTTTTTTTCTTTCCTTCAAAAGCAATGAGCTCTATAAACATAATGATCTTGCCTAAAACACTAGTCAAGAAGTCCTGTTTCTCTCTGTTTTTATCTGCTAAATGTTCATTGAAAAAGAGAGGCTGGTGCCCACATCAGGGCTATTGGCAGCAGCTGCTTCCTTCTTTATTATGTTAACAAAGAAGACTGATGAGTGACTTAAGGTTTCCCACAATGCTTAAGAGTAGACATCACCATTTGAGAGAACCTCTTAAGAGCATCTAATTAGAACTCTTTAGAATTATGCTCACTCTCAAACATTCAAGTCTTCCATCTGCTAGTGCTGAAGATATACAACTCACTATGGAGAACATGTGTGGTTCTGATCCCTGAACAACTCAAGGATTTATAAAGTAGGAACTCTTTTTCCCTTGTGCTTTGCATTTGGTCATAGTATCATAAGTAGTATATAATATTCAGATATTCATAGTTGTAGAGCTCCTGAGAGTCCACTCCCCATGCCCATTTAACATAATGTAATTCAATACGCATTAAATGTTTCCTGTGGTCCAGTCATTGTCCTTGACATTGGGGATAAGAAAACAAAATGAAAAACAGTTCTTTATCTCAAGAAGTTTCTACTGGGAGAGGATGGAAAGTCAGCTAAATCTTAAAGGAAGCTGAGAATGATGGAAAAGATGATGAGGTGATACATTCTAGGCATTGGAGGATGCAGCCTGTGCAAAGAAAGGCAAAGTGAACAGTGATGGAATGATAAGTAATTAAATGCCTACTATGAGATACACATGACAGGGAATGATAGGCATGGAGGGAAGCCAGTGGAATTGTCTGGAGTCAGGAGGTGGGGGAGTAAAGTGTAGGGATTATATTTGTTGTTCAGTCATTTCAATCCTGTCCAATTCTTTATGACTCCCTTTGAAGGTTTCTTGGCAAAAACAGGGAAGTAGTTGCCATTTTCTTCTCCAGTTCACTTTACAGATATGATTTCTCTCTCATCACACTCAATTTGGATCAAGGTACATCATGGAAACAAAGCCTGACAGATTGCTTTCCATGGGGGGGGGGTGGGGGGAGGGAAGTAAGATTGAGGGGGAATTGTAAAACTCAAATAATATCTTTAATAAAAATAAATTAAAAAAAAAGAAAACTGGATCGAATAGGGTTAAGTGACTTGCTCAGGGTCACATAAGCTAGTAAATGTCTGAAGACATTTGAACTCAGGAAGATGAGTCTTTCTGTTTCCACACCCAGTACTCTATCTACTATTCCACTCTACACAAACTTGGATTTGTAAGTGCTACTCCCGGATCCTTAGTCCTGGAGATTTAAAGAAAAATGAAATATAGATTTATAGATATATATGCTATCAAGTGCCTGGCATAGAAATGGAAACAGATAGGACCTTCTCTACCAAATACTTGATTAATTAAGTAATGAACATGGACAAGGAAATGGTGCTTTTAAAAAGGCAAAACTTAAGAGGTACAAAGCAAACTTTAAGTGATATCAAATTCCCATCATTAGAACAAGGTTTTATTTTATTTATTTTTGGTGGGATAGGTACAACCCACCATTGTCCAAAGTTATCCATCATGTCAGTGAAAAGGCTGAAAAAGATCAAGGAATTAAATACCCAATGACCCTTTCCACCCTGACCTCAAATTTACAACAGTTTACAGCTTTATTTGCAAATCTTGGTTGTCTTTTCTACTCGGTAATTTTGCTTTACAATTTATCCAACAACTTTGCTCAAAAAAAAAAAAAGAGCCACAAATTCTCCTTTTTAAACCAAAAGTGGGTAGAGAAAAAGTTTGCGTTTTTCAAAAATTCCCTTACTTTGATCTAGTCATTCAAGTTTGCAATCAATGTTGCCCTGGTGATTACCCCTAGCAAGGTATCAATTGAGCTCAGGAGCAAATATTCCCAAGTCCATAAACCTTCCTGGCTCCACAAGGCCCTTAGGTCAATCTATATGTTTTATGATTATATAGATAACTAACTCTATCCCCTTGCAATTTTTAGTCAAGGGGGGTTATCTGCTTGATGGCCTATGTACCTTAAAATACCTTGTTGCAGAGGTAATATGAACATTATCAACTGAAAGAATTCTTTCTCAAGTTGTAGGATTCTTCTAGGACATATTGAGCATTCATTAAAATTAGAACTGGAACATGAACTTACTTTATTAAAAGGATCACTGAATTGAAATCTGAAGACTCTTAACTTTGCCACTTACTTCCTTGATGATTTTGGGGAGATCATTTCCATTTTCTGTGTCTCTCTTTCATCACCTATCAAGGTTAATTTTTCCATTTACTCTAAAAATAGCCTCAGGTGAGAAGGTAGAAATCCTAGTTGTAGTTATGTTCCAAAGATAGTTGAAACTCCCCATCTAAAAATTCTCCCAACCCAGGGAACTTCTCCCTGAAAAAAATAGATATGTCAAGTGGAGGAATCAAGGTTTCTGATTTTTGAGATAATATTCAGAGAATGTGTTGAACAAAACTGAAAACACAAGGAGGTCAAAAGATAGTTTCCCCTCCAGTGATGTGGAGACATCTTGGAATGTCCTCCCACCCAATATGTAAAGATAATCACATCTTAAAAGAGAATTAATCAAACTCCTTTCTTACCTTATTATACTCAGGCACCATTTTTTATTCAATCACCTAAAAAAAGAAGCATTGGTATCAACACCATAATGGCAACATGCTGGACTTTGAGTCAGATTCATCTAGATTTAAACTCTGCCTTGTATACACGTAGCAATTGTGATCTTGGGCAAGTCACTTAAGCCCCAGTTTTCTCATTTGTAAATTAAAGATAAAAATACCACCTACAGAATCAAATGAAAATGTATGTAAAATACTTTAAAAACTTTAAAATGCTAGTTATTATTGTCATTATAATTATTATTTATTGTTACATACCATATTGTATGGGTAGCCACCATATTAGTGGCACATCTAATACAGTGCTGGACCTGGAGTCAGGGAAACTCATTTTACTGATTTCAAATCTGGCCTCAGACATTTACTAGCTGTGTGACCCTAACCAGTCAATTAACCCTGTTTGCCTCAAATTCCTCATCTGTAAATTGAGTTAGAGAAGAAATAGCAAACCACCTCAGTATCTTTGCCAAGAAACCTCCAAAATTGGGTCCCAAATTGTCAGACTCAACTAAAACAACTGAACAACAAAATCATACCCCAATCCTATCCCATAATATGAATATCATCCACTGTCATTGCTATGAAGACATTTCTTTCTCCCTAGTCTTCCCAAGAAGACACTGCCAAAACTCAATAATCTACTTAAAAAAAAAAACTCAAAACAAAAACAAATATATTCTCTAGGTTAGCTTATCAAGTTTCTTTTTTTCTGATTAGGCAATTCAATTTAAATATCTGCAAATCCTCCTGCATGATTAACAATAGAATTTTAAAATTATCTGCTAAAGTAATTCATACTACTTTTCCAGCTCAGTTAGCAGAGCAGCATCAAAAACTTGGGTGTGCAGTTCAAGTATTGAGAAAAAACCAAAAGACCACTTTGGACATTTTAATGGTTCATCATGAGTGACCCTTACTTTGAACCTAGATTTCAGCCTGTATTGGTGGGGCTGATGCCCTTGAGTTCTCCTGGCACACCTACTGGATACACTCTGGATTATTTAACACATCCTCATGTTCTTTCTTTGAGTGTTTTTTTTTCCATAGCAGAAGGAAAATTAAACTTCTTGGGATGTCAGTGTCCTCTGACATTGGACCAGGCCCAATTGTTGCTATTCCTAGTGCCCCTAAAGTCAACAACATGTAAGTTAACACTTATAAAACTTGTCTTTGCAAGACTATTTAGCAAAGTTTTCCATCTGTTTAAGAAAATAGGTTTGAAGGTCACTGAGTTAGACTTGACAGGATCAAATATAATCAAGATCTATATGGGCACAATAAATTTAGAAAAAAAAAAACAAAGGTGGAAAAAACAAAAGTGCCCTTATGGATTGGCTGAAATTTTTTCCCTAAGTCTTGTATCTCCCTCAGAACCAAAGAATTGGCATGTGCCCAATTCCCAAAAAGAAGGTTTTGCTTTGACTATGTCCATTTAAATTTGAATTTCCCTTTTAAAAATTATACTATGCAATTTTTATTCTGCCAGCAGGCACTTTTTGACAGGGAACAATAGTTAAATTTCACATGCTAATAACTAAGACCTTGTAAAATGCTAGCACCAGGTTGAAATTTATGCATTCAACAATATTGGCTATACATGCCTTTTAATTATTTTTTATTGGGTTTAGTGTTGTTCTGCAAGTGACTAATATATTTGACAATGACATGAAATGCTTCTTGTGAAATAATAATACCTTATATTTCCATAAACATGTTACTTAATCTCTCAGAACCTCAGTTTTCTCATCTATAAACTGGGGATAAAAACACAGCTTTTTGTTGTGTTTTTAATAGGTTGTGAAGAAAGCAATTTGTAGTGCTTAAAGCTCTTTATAAATGTGGGTTATTATTATTATCCAGAGAGATCCCAAAGTACCTCTAATCTCATCCAATTTAGCAAGATTAAGTGCTTATAATAATAGAATTTATATAGTACTTTAAAGTTTGCAAATTTTTTTACAAATATAATCTCATTTAATCCACACAACAACCCTGAGAGGTAGTTGCTTTTATAATTCCCCTTTCACAGACAAGAAAAAAAAAGAAAGGTTAAGTGACTTCAGGACAGACTCTGAATTCAGATTTTCCTGACTAGATCTAGTTCCATCTAGCTGCCTACTATGTGGAAGGAACTTGGAATATAAAGGCAAAACAAAATTTTCTAACAAGCATATGCCCTCCCTGGAATTTCATTTGTATTGTGAATAAACAGATGTGTGGCTGTTTTTATGTTACAGGGAAGAAGCCACAAAATTATCTGTATCTCAGAGCATGATATGTAATATTGAAGCTGGGAGAATGACTGGGGGGTGGGAAGGGCTTGCAAGATTGGGAGTGAGTTCATTATCAGTGAAGAAATCACCAGGCTCTCTGACTCAGTAAGTAAGAAAAGTCATAAATTATAATTCACAGATTACGACAAAAAAGATATGTCAACTCACAAAGTTCTTTAGCAAGGTAAAAATGTGAGTTTTTTGAAGAAGATACCAAGTTTAAGCAAAAAAAAAAAACAGCTACAAGCTGGGTTGGTGAAATCTAGGTCAGCTAAGAAGGAGGAAAGGTTAGGTAATCACAAGGACAGTGACTGGGTTGAGATCAACATAGATCCAGCAAAAAGAAGAGATAGGGAGACTAACTCATCTCCTCTGCAGGGAGGAGTCAAGGGGAGAGAGAGGGTCAAGGAGTGAATGACTCACCTGGATGTGACTCAGCTTGGCAGGCTACATGCCAGACAAGTGATGGAGGAGTAGGGGCTGAGGTTGCCTTCTATTATCTTAGTGAATTTACATTTGAAAAGAGGGTCAGACTGAACAATAGAAAGGAAGTCAGAGACCTCCAGAAAATTCCAGACAAGCGCAGATATTGGAAAGGCTATACAAATATTTCCTTAATATTTCTCCTTCATCAATATGATATATAGTGTTACATACCATATAACTCCAAGACTTCAAATATATATATATATATATATATACATATATATATATATATATTTATATTTATATATATATAGAACTAGAGGGTAAGGGAAATGCTACAACAGATAACTTAGTCTGCAATCCAATCCCTGTAACTGGAAGATGAAAATTTGTGCAGTCTAGTATAAAAAGATCTGGTCTTAGAGTCAGGATATCAGAGTTGGAGTTTCAACTTGAGTATACCCCTTTACCTGTGTGTCCCTGAACGTCATACAAATCTCTCCAAGGCTGTTTCCTTCTCTGTAGCCCAGAGATGACAAAATTATCACTCACATAGAGATTGTGAGGATAAAATTGAGGAAATGTAGGTTAAAGTGGTATTCAAACTTCAAAGAAAAACTGTAAATAATAATAATAATGACACCTTACCTCTCCTGTGTTTATTACTTCCTTCACCTCTTAGGTCTTAGCTTCCTTTAAAACATAGTTAAAAAACTCCTCAGCCAATGAGCCTTTCTTGATCTCTCAGGTGCAAAGACCCCTCTCCCTATATCACCCTGCAGTTGCTTAGTGTGCATTTATTTTATACTTTCATAGCTGTTAGCAGTTCAGCTCTCCATCACTAGAATTTATATTCCTGGATGACAAGGATTGTTTTGTAAGCCCAGCACTTAGAATACTAACTGACACAAAGTAGATACTTAATAAATGTTAATTAATTAATTGGTAGATGCTAATAAGCAATTATTGAATAATAATAGCTAGTATTTAAAATAGATCTTTATTGTTTGTAAAGCACTTCACAAATATTATTGAATTTTATTGTCATGTTAATTCTGAAAAGTAGAATCTATTATAATCATCATTTTTATAGTTGAGTAAACTGAGATAGAGATTAAGGGATTCAACCCAAGTCTCACAGCTAGTAAATTTCCAAGATCAGATTTGAACTTGGAGTTTCAAGGTCCAGTGTTCTATCCATCCATCCACTCAACTTCCTCTGACCCTGTGTGAATGTTTCTCACAACAGCCCTATAATATAGAGAGGATAGGCAATATTAAATTTATGAATGAGGAAACTAGGACTCTGAGAAGTTACACATATAATTACATAGTAGAGCCAGGGGCAGTTAGGTGACTCCTTAGAAAAAATACCTGCCTGTTTAAATCCAACCTCAGACACTTAATAGCTGTATGATGTGGATACATCATTTAATCCTGTTTGCCTCAGTTTCCTCATATGTAAAATGAGTTGGAGAAGGAAATGGCAAACCATTTCAGAATCTTTGCCAAGAAAATCCCAAATGGGGTCATGAAAAGTCAAGTACAATTGAAATGACTGAACAACAATAAAACAGACCAAGACTCAGACTTTCAGCCTTTGGGTACCAGCTTCTTCCACTAGACCATGTTGTCCCTAAGAAGAAATAAGAAATCTTTAAATGAAGCATCTAGTTTCAAGGACAGGTCAGGTTAAGAAAGCTAACACATTTCACACTGAGATTTCTGGATTGATTGACTCCTATTCCTCTAAGATTTATAGCTGAGAAAAGATTCTGAACAGCATCAAAATGACTGCTGCCCTCTATGGATTTCACAACTCAAAAGGAGTGAGAATAGTTTCAGAAAGTTCACTGGAAAGGGACAATTATAATTTTTAGAGAGCTCCAAGGCAGGACCTGCCAGGGAAGGATTTGGGGAATTATTTGGTCTAGGCAAGAATAATTTAAGGAGTCACTTCATCAGGGTTAGCACAAATAAGTGATCATCAATAAAGTTTGATTCAGTTTCCCCAAGAGGAATTTCCCTTGGATTCTAAGATTATCCTTGAGTCAGGTCATTTCCTAATAATCTACCATAGCACTTAGACACATTCATTTGATCCTCCTCTCACCATTAGGAATAAACTAGGGGCTTCTATCCATTTTGACTAAATTTATCTTTCCCCCAATCCCCAGCATCACAATTGTGTTCCTAACTTCCCCCCAGAAATCTGCATTTAATAATCGCTTTGAAATATTTATTTATCTGAATCAAATCTTTTGAGTTATGCACTGCCCCCTCCAGGAGTCTTCTCAAAAATCCTCCAGGAGTCTTCTCAATATGCAAATCCTTTTTATTCCCAGGAGAGGGAAATTCTAATTAATTTATACCTTATTGTGAACTAATTTAGCAAAATATATTTTGGGGGGGACCTCAAGCTTAGAAAGGTCAGAGGAAGGGCTGTTTAAAAGTAGGAGAGAAGATAAAGTTATGTGTGTGGGTCTGAAATTAAGTCTACTTTGGGGCATCTAGAAAGTGCAGTGATATAGCACTAGCCAAGAGTCAGGAAGACCTGAGTTAAAGTTCCACCCCAGTCACTTACTAATCTGTGTGGCAAATCATTTAACCCTGTTTGCCTTAGTTTCCTCATCTGTAAAATGAGCTGGAGAATGAATGAAATGGCAAACCATTCCAGTATCTTTGCCAAGAAAATCCCAAATGGGTTTCACTAAGAATCTGAAACAACACAACAATCTAGTTTTGTTAGAAAGGGAAGTCTAAATCCTGAAATGGGTTATCCTTGGAATATTCAAATTCTTGTAAATGTTATCTTAATATGATAAGAAAGCAAAGAAAAGGAAGTGAAATAAGCATTTAGCATTTGAATTAAAAAAAACATCATTCAGGTCCAGGTTCTTGCTCTTGTGAACTGTGTGGTCTTAGACAAGTGATTTCAATTCTCGAAGTCTCAATTTCCTCATTTTATAAAGTGAAAATTTCCAAGAGTCTTTCAAGCTCTGATGTTCTACTGTTCTCCCACTCAAACTGAACGGATTAAGGCATCTCCCAGTTCCACTTAACCCAATAGTACTCCATTTTTTGACAATTTGAAACAGTATGACTAGAACATATTGTATTCAGTTCAAGGCACTATAATGTGAGGAGTACAGACCCAATTCAGCTCCCACTACCCTGCTTATTACCTATAACACCAGGAAGAAATCCAGTTCTCATTCAGAGAGGGATCAGAGCCATAGCTGGGAATTAAAGGGTATAGCCACCCAGTCAAATGCAATCCCATTCTACAACTCTAGAGAGAAGGTAGAAGAATGGGGAAATCCTGTATGGTCATGGGGAAGGGAAGGGAATAAGTATCTGCTATGTAATATATTATAACTTTCCCACAGGGCTTGAATGTTGCTCCTTCTAACATCTGCCTCATACAATCTCACCCTTCCTTCAATATTCAGCTCAAGCACCATCTTGAGGGCCTCATACAGTCTTAAGCTTCCTTCAATAGTCAACCCAAGCATCATCTTGGGGGCCTTATACAGTCCTAGCCTTCCTTCAATATTCCACTCAAGCACCATTTTGGAAGCCTCATTAAGCTCCCCCCGCCCCTTCCTACAATATTTAGTTCAAGCACCATCTCAGGGGTTTCATACAGTCCCTCCTTTCTTTTAATAGCCAGGTCAAGCATTACTATGAACAGCTGGGTGGTACAGTGGATAGAGCACTGGCCTAGAAGTTAGGAAGATCTGAGTTCAAATTCTGCCTCAGACAACTTCCTAGCTGTGTGATGCTGGAGACATCATTTAAAAACTCTGTTTGCCTTAGTTTCAGATGGCAAACCAATCCAGTGTTCTTGCCAACAAAACCCCAAAAGAGAGTCATAATTGAACTACAATAGTGTCTATCTCCCAGCTACTTTATTGTGAGAATCAAATGAGATATTTGTAAATTACTTGGCACTGTGCCTAGCGCATAACAGGTTTTATTACAGTTGAGGAAAATGAGGTAGAAAAAAATTAAATGACTTGCCTAGAGTCTCACAGGCAGGAAGTGTTTCAGACTCTATCTAATGTACTACTTACCTGTCTAGGGCTGAAGAAGAGCAGGTCCTAGTGCAAAAGGTGAGCTCTGGGAGAGTGATGGGACTTTGGTGATGTTGAAAGAACTGAAGCATTCCCCACAGATTTTGGCACCCTGTGACATAACAACCTGGTCATAACAACCTAATTATGGCCCTAATGGAGATGGTGCTCAAGATAGATACACAGCTTTTCTAAGTCAGAGTGAATGCCATGGCTTATCTGATGCTGACCATCCCAATCTACTGTTACTGGTACTCCAACAATTAAATGGCCCAGATTAGCCTGAACCAAGTCCTGTCAACCTTACAAATCAAAGGGTGATGAGGCCCAAAATGAAGGCCCAACCTGAAATAGCTCTGGGTTTCTGCCAACATGCATTTTTAATAGAGGTAGATTTGAAACTTGTCAGCAATGAGTCTTTATTTTTTTGGTGTCACATTAATATTTGGTACAATGTCCTGCAAGCAAGAGAAGTTCAGTG
The DNA here is from genome assembly GCF_037893015.1 of Macrotis lagotis. NCBI lineage: Eukaryota > Metazoa > Chordata > Mammalia > Peramelemorphia > Peramelidae > Macrotis > Macrotis lagotis. The sequence continues at coordinate 762,538,318 of NC_133658.1, forward strand.
AGGGTCCCTATTTCAAAGACCAAACAGATTTGATGTTGCTGGAGATCTTCTTGTCAACCTACTTTTCCTCCCTCATAGAAATACATATTTTATCAAAGCCCAGAGAAAGAAGTGACTCACTCTAAGGTCAAGAGAGTGGGAGAATCAAGACTAGAAAACCCCTCCCCTTCTCAGCAGAGAGGAAACATAGAGCTCTGGGCCTGGACTCAGAAAAAACTGACTTCAAATTCAGCCTCAGTCACTTCTTAGTTGTGTGACCCAGGACAAGTCACTGAACTTTTCTTTGCCTCAGTTTCCTCAACTGTAAAATGGTACTAATAATAGTTCCCACCTCTCAGAGTTGTTGGAAGGATCAAGTGAGATGTTCATGAAAAGCATTTAGCATAGTAACTAAAACATATATATGCTTATTCCTTTATCCATCTCTCTAGGCATCAGTTTTCTTTTTTATAAAATGAAATAAGTCAGAGCAGAAAATTTCTAATTCTCTTTCCAGCTATAAGTTGAATCAATCATAAATTCTCTCCTTTTCTATTCTGACCTTATATTCTTCATTTCATCAAGATTGTTCTACCCTCTGCTTCCAAAAAATGCTTGGATCTACTATAGATTATAAAACAAATCACTTCCCTTTCCTAAATCACCTTCTATTTGTCTATTGAAATTCTATTTATCCTTTCCAATTCTACATTTTCCTTAATGACTTCCTAGATCACCCAGTCTGGTGCTCTCCTCATTACAGTGATATCAAATTCACACAGAAACTGAGTCCACTAACCCACATATAAAGATTCCTGCAAGTCATATATTGATTTAGAAAATCACATATTAGCATTACCTATGGTGTTTTGTTATTTTTATTTTATTAAGTATTTCCCAATTTTCTTTTAATCTAAGCCACATTCAGTAAGGTCGGTCCTTCTGTTTGATAGCTCTTCAGCCTATAGCACCATTACCTATATTACTCATTTGGTATTTACAATGCTTCAGCTTGTATTATTAGTCAATTTAGACTTGGATAGTAGTATGTTTTTTGGATTAGATTATAAACTTCCTCGATATCATATACTTGGTCCAGTGCCTGATTAATGTCTGTTAGTTAATTAGCTACTCTTGCTTATCCTTTGTTTTCAAAAAGGATCAAAGACATCATGAAGTTGAGGTAAAATATTGGATAATGGGTCATGTTTTGACTTGCCAGTAATAATAATGTTTCATCTTTCATTTTTTGTCCCACTGTCTTTTTTTAGAAAGATTTTTATTTATTTTGAGTTTTACAATTTTCCCCCATTCTTGCTTCCTACCCCCCACCCCCCACAGAAGGCATTCTGTTAGTCTTTACATTGGTTCCATGTTATTATACATTGATCTCAGTTGAATGTGATGACAGAGAAATTATATCCTTAAGGAAGAAAAATAAAGTATGAGATAGTAAAATTGCATAATAAAATAATGGGCATTTTTTTTTCTAATTTGAAGGTAATAGTCTTTGGTCTTTGTTCAACCTACATAATTCTTTCTCTGGATACAGATGGTATTCTATATTGCAGATAGCCCAAAATTGTCCCTGACTGTTGCACTGATGAAATTAGTAAGTCTATCAAGATTGATCATCACCCCCATGTTGCTGTTAGGATGTACAATATTTTTCTGGTTCTGCTCATTTTGCTCAGCATCAGTTCATGCAAATCCTTCAATGCTTCCCTGAATTCCCATCCCTCTTGGTTTCTAATAGAACAATTGTGTTCCATGATATACATATACCACAGTTTGTTAAACCATTCCCCAATTGATTTGTCCTTCATTTTTGAAGATCACGACATCAGGGAGGTGATGATGCCATGAGAAGTTTGTGAATTTGTTTTGAGTGTGGAAGTGCTGTGTTAAGTTACCAGTCTCACTTTCTCCTCCAGAGTCATCTGGGTGCAGTGATCAGATATGAATCAGGATGACTGGAGATGGCCCTAGTTGCAAAGCAATCAGGGTTAAATGACTTGCCCAAGGTCACATAGCTAGTAAGTGGCAAGTTGTCTGAGGTTGGATTCAAAACTCTCCTCTTTCTGAATCCAAGATCAGTGCTCTATCCACTCTGCCACCTAGATGCCCTTGATGTGCCAGTGAACTGACTTAGGCAGAGTTGCATTAAGTCATCAGTCCTCATTTGTATCTCAAGATGCAAAGTTGGAATATAAAAAGACTCTTCCAGAGTCTTGGAAGTCCAATATCAGGACAAAAATCAAGATGACTGGCATTGGCCTGGGATATAGTGGATGATCTGTGTGTCTTCAATGTCTGACCAAGCTCTAAGTGTCCCACACAATCTGTTACTGGTGTTTTTGTAATTGTTGGAACAAATTATTCTCTTTCACCAGGGGAAGTCTTCACATGTTTGGGGTAGATTTTCCCCTAACTCCCTAATAGGTTTGAGACCTGTTGATTACCTTCAATCTGGTTTAACCCACCTACCAAGAGAGTTTTACCAGTGTATTACCATTGCATACATCTTGGAGTCACAGGTAAAAGTTGCATGACAGACAGACACCAAAGGAGAGTGAGCAGCCCTGAAAAGGGTTCAGCATCCCTCACATTAGAGGTGCCAGTCCTCCCTAGACATTCCACATTCCCATAGATTAGCTTCTCTATCAGGGTTAGAATCACCTTAGATAATCCTAGATCAGTGTAATCTATGAATCATGAAACCAGACTAACCTTTCTAAGTCATTAGCTCTTCTTCCCCAAGCAAATTGTGAAGGACAGGCACATTTCAGTCTAGAACACTGCCTTGATGGCATCTGTAGAAAACAAACAACAGTCCCCTGGGTTTTTTTGTTTTTTTGATCTACAGTATGAAAAATAACTAAGTCAAGTCTCTTAGTTCCACACTTGAGCAAAACCAAAGCAAATCCCACAGAGTAATTACATATGGAATGCCCCTGTCCCTTTCTATATTTTTAGTTTAGTAGGGATGGGAAGAAGTTTGGAGTTACACCCTAGCTTGTCTCTCACCAGGCTCCATTCCCTTATCCCAACTTTATAATTATGCAAAATGGGCAATTTTCTATCCTGAGATTACTTTTCATGAGTGAAAAAAACCTCCCTGAATCCTGAATACTGACTACTTTGAATTGCACACAGAAAACCAGAGAACTAAGAATGGTTATCTTGGAAACATTGTCACCCTCAAACTGCATCATGCTTTTTGGATGTAAGCAATGTATGCCTTGGAAGACAATGAGGTAGGGAAGCCAGTGATGAAAGATTTTGGATATAAGAATTGTTTTTGGATGCCATCCATATAACTAAAAGTTTACAATAGCTCTTTAAAGAAGCTCAATCTTAGGAAGACTCAATCTTAGAAAATGCTATCAACCATTTTTTAATGTGTTTTGTCAACAAATATGTAATTACTTCTTCCCCCATCTCCCACCCCATCCCAACACACATGATGATTCAGAGGCAGTGAGGTACAGTGGGGAAAGCAGAAGAGAAACTGGGCTTGAGCCCCAGTTCTGCAACTTATTAGCTTGTGATCTTAGACAAGTCATCCAGTCTCTCTGGCTTTCAGTTTCCTTATTTGAAAACTGAAGAGTTGGACTAAATTATCTTAAAGCTACCTTCCTTTTCCAAATCTATTTGGAATTATGCTTTTCCATCAAGAATCTGCAAGAGATACATAGTCTAGTAGGAGAAATACAAAGCATTAATATTAAGAAAAATATGATAAATGTATGAGTTAAAAATAAACAAAAGGAAGTGTGTGGGTATTTCAGAGAGAAGTGATCATTTAGATTAGGTAGATCAAGAAAAACTTCAAGAAAGAGGTGACATTTGAGTTGGACTTTGAAGGACAACTAAGATTTTGACAGACATTCCAGACAGAGAGACCAAGATGATCACAAGTGTAGAGGTGAGAAGGACTTGTAGGAAAATGTTTTGTTTTAATTTTTATTTTAAACTTAAATACAAAATAAGAAAAGAAAAAGAAAAATATCACCATGTACACAGCAGAACATAAGAAAGGATTTAAAATATAAAGCAATAAATTTCCATTTCAAGAAAGCCTGTATAATAAATATATCACATTATGCCCTAAATTGCTTATTATTTTTCTTTGTTTCCAAGTAGGTTTTCTTTTGTTTATGACTGTATAGTTTTTACTTTATTTTTTCCGGTTCCTTTCCACCCCAATAAGGCTACAATTAAACAAGGACAGATGTATGTATGTATATATACATATATATATATTATTCTATATTTTATATATTTTATATGCATGTATGCATATACAATCATGTATATGAATGTATACAACACATTCATAGATATCTATAATTATGCAAATACATTCATGCATATATATGTAAGACTGTACTATGCTTATTTCCACTTAATCACTATTTCTCTGAAGGTGAATAGCATCTTCCTTCATCATTCCAAGTCATTCCATATATTCTAAATATATTTTCTCCACTACAGCAATACTTCCACTTTATACTATCTTGAAATTTTAAAATGTCTAAAACAACATTGATTAATAATTCTGAGATATAGTAGTTTCCCCATTTCTCTTTTGATTGAATCTATTTTAGCCTTAATTTTATCTGAAGTCATGATTATTATCCCTGCTTTTTTACATAATAAATTCCATTCCTGATCTTTATTTTATGTTTGTGTGTATTTCTCAATTTTATTTTGTGGGTTTTTGCAAGGGAATGGGGTTAAGTGACTTGCCCGAGGTCACACAGCTAAGTAAATATTGAGTATCTGAGGCTGGATTTGGACTCAGATTCTCCTGAATCCAGGGTCAGTGTTTTATCCACTGCACCACCTAGTTGACCCTATATTTCTCATTTGTATAACATTTACTAAAAGCAACAACCCCTTCTCATTCCTCTACTTTACTTTTATTTGCTACCTTACCCTCTTATTCCTTAACCTAACCCCCCTCCAAGAATCCCTCCCTTATATGCCCTTCTTCCTATATCCCACTTACCCTATTCCCTCACCCTCCAACTCATTATCTTCCCTATCCCTTTACCCTCTTATTTTTTCTGAATTTAAAAAGTTTTTATATACATATCCATATATCCATATATATCCATATATAAGTATAAATGTGTGTTTGTGTATTGTTCCTCTTTAATTCATTCCCAATGAGAGTAGGTTTCCAGAACTACCACCCCTCTTTCCCCATCATTAGTTCTTCCTCTCACAACTCATTTTCCTACACCATGTAACTTTTTAGATTCTCATCATACCCAATTCTACCCTAGTCTTTCTTTCAAATTATCCAATTATTAATGACAATCAAAGACAAATGGCTTACATTTTCATGTAAAATGGAAAACTGTCCTTAGTGAGTCCCTTTTAATTAGTTTTTTATGTTTCTATTTCTCTTGATTCTTATATGCGAATTTTTCTATTAAGTTCAGGTCTTTTTACAACAAAATCCTGAAAGTCTGATAATTCATTAAATATTCATTTTTTCCCCATACAATATTATGCTTAACTTTGCTAGGTATGATATTTTCAGCCACAATATCAATTCTTTTGCTCTTTGATATATAGTGTACCAAGAACTGTGGGATTTTAATGTAGCCACTGCTAAGTCTTGTGTAATTCTAATTTTTACTCCATTATATTTGAATAATGTTTTCCTTGTTGTTCATGATATGTTCTACTTAACTTCGGGAGTTTTGCAATTTTCCTCCTAAGTTCTCTTTCAGCTGTTGATAAATGAATTTTTTTCCTGTTTCTGCTTTCTTCTCTTGTTCTAACATATCAGGATAATTTTCTTCATTATATTACTGTTTCGAGATTCTTTTTTTTATCATAGCTTTCAGGTAGTCAGATAATTCTTATATTTTCTTGATCTGTTCTCCAAATCAGTTGTTTTTCTTATGAGATGTTTCACATTCTCTATTGTTTTCATTCTTGATATTTTATTATTTCTTGCTCTCATAACTTTGCTGGCTTCCCCTTGCCCAATTCCAATTTTCAAGTTCTTTTCTTCCTTAAGATTCTGAATCTTTGGACAGCTAGATGGCACAGTAGATAGAGCACCAGCCCTGCTGTCAGGAGGACCTGAGTTCAAATCTGTCCTCAGACACTTAATAATTATCTAGCTGTGTGACTTTGGGCAAGTCACTTAGACCCATTGCCTTAAATAAATAATTTTTAAAAAAGATTATGAATTTCCTTTTCTAGTTGATTGACTTTCCTTTCATTATCTTCTTGTTTTTTCTTGGATTGTTCTTTTTTTAATTTCTTCTCAATCTCTCTTATTTGATTTTTAAAGCTTTTTTGATTTCTTATATGAATTCTTTTGGTGTATATAACCTTTTAATATTATTCTTTGGAGTAGGAGAGACTTTTTTTTTCTATCAATATTCTCCTCTGAAGATAAATTCTAATCTTTTCTATTCACATAGTAATTGTCTATAGTTTAGTTCTTTGCCTACTCATTTTGGATTATTTTAAACTTATTTTTTAACAGCTTGTTATTATATTCATCTCTAATAGTGAAATGCTTCTAGCCTGAGCTACTTCTTACTGTTATTTTTTGAGCTTTGTCCTGGGTCCAACCCCTGTTTGCTTTTCTCCCTCCAAATCAGAACTTTCCTCTCTACTCACCAACAAGTAAGAATTTATGTGACTAAGGCTAAGGCTACCTCTTAACCCACATGTTCCTAGGGCTCACCTCTAGTTATTTTAGCAGAGTAAGCCTGGAAGTGATTTCACTCTGGAGAACCTCTATACAAGGATCTTTCTTCAGATTTTCTCAGTTGTCCCTGGAGGATCTCAGTTCTGCCCCAATTCTCATTTATTTTTACTTTTCTACATTCATCCCGAGATATTTTTTCGTTTTGTTTGTGGAGGAAATCTGAAGAGTGTGAATTTTTTCTGGCCTACTCTGTCATCTTCCCAGAATCCTAAGAGTATTTTGGGAATAGCAAGTAATCTAGTTTGGTTGAAATGTAAAATTATATATGTACACTGGAAATGTACACTGAGGCTATATCTTGGAAACCTTAAAAACCAAACCTAGAACCTTAGATATAATTCAGAAGATAATGGAAAGTCATCACAGGTTTTGGAGCAAAGCAAGAGTGATGATAGCTATTCTTCAGGAAGACTAATCTTATGGGACCAACTGAGGCAGAGGTGAATAGCAATGAGATGGGAATCCTGGGCAGAAAATGGAATAAAATCCTTCAGTCTTCTTAGAAACACCAAGCCCATCATGATCCACATGCAAATCATAGACACTGAAGACTTTCAGGACTGGTTCATTTTTTGACAAGAGAAATTATACACTAGCCAAAAGTAACCCCTTAAATTTCTAAATTCAAGAGACATTAAGAGACTCTGGCCAGAGGCGTAGGGCAGAAGGTTGCATGGAGGAAAAGAGAATATGAAGAACTATTTTTAAAGGACTTTAAAAATCTAAATGAAACAATCTATGACACAAGTCATACTTATTCCCAAGTCTGCCTCTGTGGAGAATTCTGTAAGTAACCCAAACTGCACTAAAGCTATTTTATTCTCTGTTACAAGTTGAAAAACATCACTGGTAAAGGAAAACACTCCACCAGAATTTTTATCATAATAAAACAATGTGGTTTTGTCTTGGACTTCTTCAACATGTACCGTCAACATTTGTTATGATTATTATTGATAATATAAATAATAATTTCTACACCACTGTAATATTCACAAGACTCTCAAAAATCATTTTATTTAAAATCTATTACTCACCACTCACTCTTCAGTAAACTAAATCAGTTAGCTGTATCTGGATTTTATAAATTGGAAAGTCAAAGCATGCCATGATTGAGGAACAGGCCTAGATTATCTCTGAAATTCTATAATTAAACAGAGATGTTATGTTTAGTGCAGTGGATTTGTAACTAGTAGAAACCTTAGAGATTGTCCAGTTCCAGTTCCCTCGTTTCAAATATAAGGAAACTGTGACACAGAGAGATTAATTACTCAGTGTAAGACAAATTCCAAGTAAAGGATGCTGAGTTTTAAACTCAACATCTCTGCTTCCAAATCTGGCTTTTTATGCCACATTAGAACACCAGAGTTTCTTTATAGCCAACCTCCAGCTTTCTACATTATAACAAGTAAATGAAAACTGAAAGAAAATCAATCATTTGTTGGAATGATGCCTTCCTTGTAAATCTCTTCTCTTTCACTTCCATAAGATTGTAGCCTCAATATTCCCCCTCACAAAGAAAATCAACATTAACCATGCATCTCGTCTTAATTTAACCCTCTTCAAACCATTACCAGGAAGTTCTTTCAAAATCATGTTTCCTATTCTAGGAATTATAAGTCTCAAAGTTCTTTGTGATAGAAATTTTGTTTTACCAAGAACAAGTGAGCATTCCAGTTATGAAACTCAACTGTCCTACCCATATATTATCATAATACAGTGATCAACCACAGATATTTCTCCATCATACCAATAAAACACTGAGTGCCAACTTCAAATTGGAACATTTATCAAAGGCATATTCCTTATGGTAACTGGATACCAGGGGAAGAGACGCAAACATTTTCTCCTAAATTCAGATGCTACCCCATTCATATATGTATGTGTGTGTGTATGCACACATTATACACAAATACATATATATATATATTACACACAGACACATATATATAATATACATAGATTTATATATATATATATATATATATATACATACATATAAGGAACTTTCATCAGAAAAAAGCAAAGAAAAAAGCTTTAAACGATCTAAATATATGACTAGGACCTACTCATCCAACTCTAGTGACTTCCTATTGCTTCAAGGGGAGTGTTTGGGGAATAGCACCTCTAATATGAAGACTTGCTGAACTCTTTTCAAGTCTACTCATCATCTTAGGTGCCCATTTGACATCAGCTCTCACCTGTGGCTCCAAGAAGCTGAAGCAAATACAGCAGCCACATCCCATCAGAACTGTCTCAGTAGACAAGCTAAACTAGGTTGAAGGTAATCTATAGGTCTCAAACCAGTCACTGAGTTAGGGTGGTGTCTACTCCAAACATGTGAAAATTTCCCCCAGTGGAATGGGCAGCTGAAGTAGGCACTGTGTATGCTTAGAACTTGATCAGATATCAAAGTCCCTTCCAAGGTCTTCACTGCATCCTGAACTATTATCCATTATCTTGATTTTGGTCCTAGTACTGGACTTCAGTGAATCTGAAAGAAAATGAGGCACTCTCTCTCATTTAAATTAAGTTTATCCATGACTCAAGAAATCAACCTGTGAGGTCACTGGTCTTCTTCAAAAGTGAAATACAAACAAAATTGCTTCAAGGATCAAATATAAACTGTTTTTCAACTTGTAACAGAAAATAAGCCCTTAATAATCTGACCTTACCTTTGAAGCTTCAATAGACACATTCTCTCTTTCACATACTGCAATCCAGACAAACTGGCCTTCTTTCTTTTTCTCATCCATCACCTGCATGTCGTTGCACCAGCTTTCCCACAGATCTTGAATGTTGTTCCTCCTAATATTTGTTTCACACAGTGCCATTCTTCCTTCAATATTTAGCTCAAGTACCAACTCAGATGCCTCATACAGTCTTTCCCTTCTTTTAATAGCCAGCTCATGATGATGTGATGATGTTTGTCCTTTGGTCTCAAAGAATCCCGAGACAACAGGGAGGAGATGCCATGACAAGTACATGAATAGGATTTGAGTGAGGTGTTGCTATGCTAAGTCTTCAACCTCACTTTTTACTCCAGAGTCATCTGGATCCAGTGGCCAAATATGGAGACAATCAGAGTTAAATGACTTGCCCAAGGTCACAGAATTAGTAAAGGTCAAGTGTCTGAGGCTTGATTCCAGGGCCAGTGCCATATCCACTGTGCCACCTAGCTGCCCAATAGTCAGCTCAAGAACCACTATGGGCAGTTAGGTGGTGTAGTGGATATAACATTGGTCCAGAAATCAGGAAGATCTGAATTCAAAGAGTCAGACATGATTGAAATGACTGAACAACACTATCTTCAACACAGTCTTTCCTGATCCCTTCAACTGTTAGTACCCTTCTTCTTATTTATATTTTGTGTTTAACTATTGTTTTTATATGTTCATATTTATCATCTTTATGCTGAATATATTTTCCTATCTATTTGTTTCCCCATTAGAATGTGAGAGTGTAAAAAAAAAAAAGAAAAGAGCTTGCTCTTGGTAAAACAAAATTTCTATCACATAGAATTTTGGGACTCATAATTCCTAGAATAATGTGAGTAGGGATCTTGTCATTTTTTAGAATTGTATTCCCTGCATCTAGTATTTGGCAAATAGCTGGCACTTGGTGAATGAGTGAATGAAATCGTCCTTGCCATGGCAGTGACAGGAGAGAAGGTACTTTGCAAAGAATGCCAAGGCAGTAGAAGGAAGAGAGGTGAAAGCTGTCTGCTGACTAGGCAAACTTTCCTTCCTGAGGGGTTCCAAGATATGAGGAAAATACAAAGTTCTTCAAACTCTGGTAACTTTCTGTAGAGGAGAGAAAAGGCTCTCCTCCTTTGCTGCATCTCCAGTGGGCACTCAATAGCTATTAGTTGATGACTGAGAAAGATCTATCCTCTATAAACCTGGCTCAGAGAACTACAAATGTCATCATTCAACTGTGACCCATTTCTTTCCACTTATCCTTACAAAATTGGAACTTATCCTTACAAGTAATTGGTATTGCAATAGCAATACATTAAATGGCACTCAGGTGGCCTGAAAGAGTTAACATGCATGCTGAAGAGCACTAAGGGAATAGGGGGTTCGATATTTATAGACTTCATTCTTTTATAAAATAACCTCTAGTTCTCTATTGTTGGAGGAATAAAGAGCTCCCAGACATGCCCACAGAGATCTGTAACCAACCACAATTTTAGTCCAACCTCTCCTTTTTCAAAGAAGCAAGCTGAAGTTCTAAACTCTAAAGAGACATTTCATGAATAAACTCACACATTGAATTCAACTGCTTCAGACCATGGAGCATCTTCAGTATTATCGGGTATGTCCTTTAAGGTCCAGGCTGAAACATGGAGGGGGGAATTCTTTTTCAGTTCATATCTAAATAAATTGGGCTTCTATATAATAAGCACACTGATTCTTGGTGGTCTTCTTAGCATTCCAATAGAACCCCAAGATGTTAGTCCTAATTGAGAACATAAACACAGAATTCTCAGAATTCCTGTTCAAGATACTTTCCATGACATTTGGCTGCTTCTTTCTTTAATTCTAATTCAATTTCCAAGTCTCTCCTCATCTATATGCCCAATGGACATAACTGAGAGCATTCTAGGAAATCACAAATGAATATCCCTGACTTGTACTTTTGAAGCATTGGTTAATGCTTCAAGGAGCTAAAGACAAGGAGCTAAACAAGGCAAATGGTAAATATGCAATATAACCAGCAAATTCTCCTGGATTCTCTAGGTAGGAGAAGATCAGAGGTATCTTAGCACCATTCCTTAGGATGCTGGAGATAAATAATATATAATTTACATAATGTCAAAGAAGCCATACCTCATAGAACTTATACAATTTTTGTCTGAAATTGAATATAATACCCCAGAAGTACTGGAAGTTCAAAAGTTTTTCCAAAAACCTCAAACAAAACATACATACGTGCGTGTGTGTGTGTGTGTGTGTGTGTGTGTGTGTGTGTAAGAACAAATGGACCCTTTTACTGTATAACTTGATTTTTGAGGAATTTGGATTATGTAAAACTTTTGTTTTCCAAATGTGCTTTTTGTTGAGTTTGGAATGATGCATATACTAAGACATGTACAAAATATGTCCCAATAATTTGCTGCCATTGAACCCAATATGAATTCTCTATTACCTAAGCTATTGAAGTAATTTAATACCTACCATTATCTACCTGAAAAATAGACAGATTTAGCATCCTCGAGACTAAGAAACTCTATCAAAACATTCCAAAAATGATTAACTTAAAACCCCAAATTTCAAACTAGATACCAGAAAGCATGATGTTCCATTTATGAGAAGCTATGAGAAATGAAGAAATGTAATGCTGATATTTTGTTGTGTTGTTGAGTCATTTTTCAGTCATGTCCAACTCTTCACATCTCCATTTGAAGTTTTCTTTGAATGATTTGACATTTCCTCTCCAGCTCATTTTATAGATGAGCAAACTGAGGCAAATAAGGTTAAGTCACTTGCCCAGGTCACACAGCTAGTGAGTGTCTAAAGGCAAATTTGAACTCAGGAAGATCAATCATCCCTGATGCCAAAGCCCAGCACACTATCCACCTAGATACCCTGATATTGATATATTCATGTCCAATTACAGCCTTAGATATGAAAGTAAGTTATTGTGTAATCAAATTATTATAATCCTACCCTATTCTGTATTAGAATCTTAATTATTATAAAAGTACAAATATTAGACAAAAGTTATATAAATGTTATTCAAAAAATTTCATAGATTTCCTAGAATGCTCAAACAGCACCTACTATGGGCTACATGATAGTTTAAAATGTTCAATAGAGAGAGAAATGACACCAGAGATAGAAAGATCTTTTTTAAGTCCCACTTCTGATGCAAACTGGTAAAGCATTTGACCTTTCAATATATGCAGTACAAGACAGCAGAAGGTACTGCTCTCCATGAAATCACAGATCTGGTAAAGAAAAGAAAAATGATAACACAATGTGCTATATAGATTTTAGGTCTTCAAGGATAATACATAACACAGTCCTTGTACTCAAGATCTTACATTCTTAATAGTGAGACACAAATGTCTATTATTCAATCAAAGGAAAAGGGATGAAGTCTACAACCAATCTGACCACTGGATCATAGATTTAGATATAAAAGGATTCTTGGAAACCCATGAGTCTAACCACTTCATTTAATAGATAAAGAAACTGAAACACAAAGGAGTTAAATGACTCAGAGACTCAAAACTAGATGATTCCAAAACAGAATTTGAACTCAGGTCTTCCTGACTTAGATTCCAGTTTTATCTCCTTAATACCTGTCCCATATTACCATTCCTTAAAAAAAGATATACAGAGTATAATGAAAGATTGGGAGGAAGGGAACAGTTCCCTATAGAGAATTCTTCATGGAGGGGTTCCCCCTATGTTGGTTCTTGGAGGAAGAGAAGGATTTTTCACAGATAGGGATTCAATGTTTACTAAGCTTAGGGGAATAGCATGCATGAATATATGGAGGTGTGAGTGAGTGGGATGAAATCATTCTAATGTGACTAAAATACAAGAAATGTTTGGAAAAAAAGTAGTATAGAATAAAGCTGGGAAAGGAGCTTAGAGTTCACTATTGTAGAGTGCTCCAATAATGTCAATGGATGGTCTACAAGAGTAGCAAAATGTGCATAACTGTTGCATCAAAAAGTTTGTTTTTGTTTTTTTTCCTCCCTCCATCCAAGGCATTGCTGTGGGAATGGATGATTTCCCTCTTGCATTGTCCATTACCACCTTAAGCGTGTTGGAAGTATGCTCATGTAATTTGAAAGGTTGTTCCCATGGAGAATCAGCAATTTGAGAAAAAAAATTAAAGAGAAACTAGGGAAAAGATATAATAAGAACTTTTTAATTAAATCAACATGTCTTAACAAGTTTCTACATTTGTCAGCAGTGCTTTGTTTGGGCAACTGGGACTTCTTCTAAAGGCGTGATGGAAAGAGACTTAAAGTTTTGAGGTCACCATGTCCCAGTCTGGTACATGTGACCAAGACCAACTTGGAAATGAAAGGGCATTTGGTGTATTCCTGATAACTGGAAAAATTTCTGTGATGTCAGAGATTAGAATGAACCGGGAAAAAAAAGGAGAGAATCTAGAGAGGAACTCCTTTGCTTAACATCATTCTAGAGTTGTAACACAGAGAGAACTATGTCTGCTGGTAAGATAAGAAACTTCAGAATATTCCTTCCTAGCTTACCTAAAATACCATGATAGAGGAGAATCTTTCCCTACCAAGAATGTAGCAAAACCTCAAGAGCTAAGTAACACAGGTTGAGCTGAATAGCACTAGGGAGGAACCACAATAATAGGTGCAAGAGAACTCTACATAGGAGGAATCGGACCCTGAGGAACTGCTTGTTTCAACCCTGCTTATAGCCTTACCAAGTTCAAGACTGTAATTGACTGAAACTATCCAATTCCAATTTTTCATTTTGCAGATGAAGAAACCAAATTTTGGAGTATAAAAAAGACTTAACCCAAGCCACACAGTCTATAAAAGCCAAGATTCAAATGTATAGTATGATTTCAAATCCTAAATGTGTCCTCCTTTGTTACATGTGGTTGAACAGGCTTGTTCATTGGTGGTTGTAGCATTTCTATAAGTTTTCAGTTCTATATATTTTCACTGATGTGAAGGGGGAAAGAAAAAACAAAACAATTTTTCTTCTTAGAATTTTTTAACTTTGTGTTTGCAAGGTAACAACTTACTGCTATCACATAGTAAGTTTCCCAGATTTTCTAGGTGAAGTTAATGAATTAGAAAGATGAGAAATCTTCCAAAGTCTGCCCTTTAAGGATATGTGGTAGTCCATGGTTCAAGGAATATATATATGTATATATATATATATTCAGGATTTTAGACAATGAAGTCTAAAGGACAGAGCCATATTCTGGGAGGCAAAGGACTTTTGCAATAAATAATTTAGAATTTCAGAGCTATCACTTTTAACTCCTTTGTACCTCAAGTTTCTCATCTGTAAAATGGTAAACCTAATAGCTGCCTTCCCCATGTTATGTAGCACAGAACTCAAGTGCCAGATCAAACTGTGGCATTCTGTACAATATATCTCTGGCTGGGAAAGCAAGTCCAGTGGTTGAGTTCAAAAAGGAGTTTAAATATCAACTAAGAGAGATAGAAGAAAAAAATAGAAAAAGAAATGAGAGTGATGCCAGAGAATTATGAAAAAAATTAACTTGGAAAAAGAAAACAATTGTCAAAAAAAAGTGGAATGGAAAAAGAGGTACAAAAGCTAAATGAGGAAAATAATTCCTTAACTATTAAAATTGGGCAAGTAGAATCTATGAGACAATGAGGTAACAAGAATCAATCAAAAGAATGAAAAAGAAGAAAATTTACCATATCTCATTGGAAAAACAAGTGAGCTAGAAAATAGATAATGTAAGAATCATTGGACTATCTGATCAAAAGAACCTGGGGGGTAGCTTAGGTGATGCAGTGGATAGAGCACTGGCCCTGAAGTCAGGAAGGCCTCAGTTCAAATGCAGCCTCAGACACATAATAATTGCCTAGCAGTGTGACCTTGGGCAAATCAATTAACCCCTTTGCCTTAAATAAAAAAAAAAATTTAAAAAGAGAGAACCTGGACATCTTACTTCAAGAAATTATCAGAGCAGCTAGGTGACACAGTGGTTAGCATACCAGCATTGGGGTCATGAGGAACAGAGTTCAAATCCAACCTCAGACACATAAATCTTACCTAACTGTGACTTTAGGCAGGTCACTTAACCCCATTTCCTTGCAAAAAAAAAAAAAAAAAAAAAAAAAAACTAAAGAAATTATCAAAGAAAACTTCCCTGATATCCTGGAAGAGAAAATAGACATTGGGAAAAAAAATCTACTAATCACCTTCAGAAAGAGATCCCAAAATGGGGGCAACTAGGTGGTACAGTGGATAGAGCACTGGCCTTGGAGTCAGGAGTACCTGAGTTCAAATCCAGCCTCAGACATTTAATAATTATCTACCCTGTGGCCTTGGGCAAGCCACTTAAATCCATTTCCTTGCAAAAAAAAAAAAAGAACTAAAAAGAGAGAGAGAGAGAGAGAGATCCCAAAATGAAAACTTCAAAGATCATTATAAACAAATTTCAGAACTACCTGGTCAATGAAAATATATTGCAATCATCCAGAAAGAAACAATTTAAATATCAAGGAGTCACAATCAGGACTGAGTAGCTGCAACATTAAGGTATTGGAAGTCATAGAACATGATATTCCAGAAGACAAAGGAGCTGGGACAATGATCAAATTATAACTTACCCAATGATATTGAGCATAATACTTCAAGGAAAAAATGTTCTTTATATGAAATAGAAGAATTTCAAATTTTCATAAGGAGAAGTCCAGAGTTGAATAAAAAATTTGATTTCCAATATCAAAACTCAAAAGGAACATGGGAAGATGATACTTATAATTCTTAAGAACTGTGTCATTAATCAATACAGCTAGAAGGGGTATATATATATATATGTATACATTACATATATATGCATATATATGTATACATTACATATATATATATACATTAGAAAAAAGGTATGGGTAAAAGATGAATTTGAGGAAATGGCATTTAAAAAATTAATTAAGCAACGAGAAAGAGTATATTGGGTCCAGAAGTACACAGGGAGAGATAATTTCACATAAAGAGGCAAGAAAGATCTATTACAATGAAAGAGAAGATGGGAATTGACTCAAAAGGGAATAATATACACAAATGGCTGAAAATAGAAATCCGTCTTACCCAACAGGAAAATAAGAAGGGAAAAGATTAAGTTGGGAGTGGATGTTGGGGGGAAAACTAACATAAGAGAGGGAAGATAGGGGGGAGAGTGGATGGGGGGGGTGGGGGTAGTGGACAGAAGCAAAGGGGAGGGAAAGAATAAAAGCAGAGAGAGGACAAATGGGAGGGAAAATAGGATGGAGGGAAATATACAAGTAGTAATCATAACTGTGAATGTGAATGGGATGAACTCTCCCATAAAACAGAATTCGATAGCAAAGTCAATCAAAAACTAGAATTCTACAATATGTTGTTTAGAAGAAACACCCTTGAAGAGATAAACAGAGAGTAAAGGTAAGGTACTTCAGTTGAACTTTACAAAAAAAAAAAAACAAAGGTATAGCAGTCTTGATCCCAAACAAATAAAAAATAGATGTAATTAAAAGAGATAAGTAAGAAATGTATATATTCCTAAAAGATTCCCAATAAAATGAAGTAATGTCAACATTTTGAAATTTTTAATTTATTCATCCATATGCACATATATATTTTTAAGTTACAAAACTTCCTTCCACCCTTCCTTCTCATCCCTCTCCCCTCAGTGGTAAACAGTCAGGCTAGCATTGTACATACATATTTTTGATAAACATGTTTACAGATTAGTTATTTTCAGTATAAGGGAAAAAAATACACGAGATAATTTTATAGTGTTCATCAGATTCTGAAGGGTTGGTGTTTCTGTTTTTGCATTGTTTTTCTTCCTCTGAATGGGTATAATATTGTCCATAACCAGTCTAATACAGTTGCCCTAGCTCTCAGAACTGCTGAGAGGACCTGCTTCCATCAAGGTTGATCATCTCACAATGTTAATGTGTATATTGTTCTCTTGGTTCTGCTCCCTTTGCTCAGCATCAGATCCTGTAAGTCATTCTATGCTTCTCTAGAGTCTGACCATTTATGGTTTCTTTTCTTTTCCTTTTTTTTTTTTAGGTTTTTGCAAGGCAAATGGGGTTAAGTGGCTTGCCCAAGGCCACGCAGCTAGGTAATAATTAAGTGTTTGAGACTGGATTTGAATCCAGATACTCCTGACTCCAGGGCTGGTGCTTTATCCACTGCACCACCTAGCCGCCCCCCATTTATGGTTTCTTATAGAACAATAATATTCCATAGTATTCATGTACCATAACTTGTGTAGCCACAGTAATGTCACTATTAAACATAAATGCAGCATGCAAATTCTTAATCTAAATGGTATTTTTTTTTCAATTACATGTAAGGATAGTTTGCAACATTCAGTTTTGTAAAATTTTCTCATTACCTCCCTTCTAAATTCTTACATTAAGAAAGAATGAACAGATCTTTGAATTGGGCATGTAACTAAAAAAATTAGAAAAAGAACAAATTAAAAATCCTCAATTAAATACAAGATACAAGACTAAACCTGAAAATCAAAAGAACACTATTGAACTAATAAATAAAAGTTGGTTTTAATGAAAAAAATCAACAAAATAAATAAAACTTTGGTTAATTTGATTTTAAAAAAGAAGAAAATCAAATTACCAGTATCAAAAGTGAAAACAGTGAATAATTTGGAATTATTTTGCCCAATTGTATGCCAATAAATTTGGCAATCTAAGTGAAATGGATGAATATTTATAAAAATATAAATTTCTTAGATTAACAGAAAAGGAAATAAAATATTTAATCCATTTTAGAAAAAGAATTCAAATAAGTCATCAATGAACTCCCTAAGAAAAACATCCCCAGGGCCAGATGGGTTCACAAGTGAATTCTACCAAACATTTTTAAAGAAGTAATTCCAATACTACATAATATTTATATAATGTCATATACTATATAATTCCAATACTAATATAACTTACTTGTAAAAATAGTTGAGTCCCACCAGATTCTTTTTATGACACAAATATGGTACTGATACCTAAATCAAGAAGAACTAAAACAAGAAAGAAAACTATAGACTAATTTCAGTAATGAGCATTGATGCAAAAATTTTTAATAAACTACTAGCAATATATCACAAGGATCTTACACTATGACTAGGTGGCATTTATGCCAGGATATAGCTAGTTCAATATTAAGAAAACTATCAATGTAATTGATCATATCAATAACAAATAGCAGAAAACATAAGATTATCTCAATATTGAAATATTTTTTGACAAAATACAGCACCCATTTCTATTGAAAATTCTAAAAAGCATAGGAATAATAAGCAGAACATTCCTTAAAATGATAAGAATTAGTTCTCTAACCCTACATGCAATAACAATCAAGCTACCACAGAAAAATAATAGAACCAGAAAAACAACAAAATTCATCTGGAAAACAAAAGAACACTAGGAACACCAAGAGAATTAATGATAAAAATACAAAGGGAGGTGGTCTAGCACTATCAAGTCTCAAACAATATCATAAATCAATAGTCATCAAAACTATATAGTATTGGCTAAGAAATAGAGTGGTGGATCAGTGGAATAGATTAGCTACAAAAGACACTGTTGTAAATGATCATAGTGTTTAAAAAACACAAAACTTCTAAGATAACAACTCACCATATGACAAAAACTGCTGGGAAAACTGTAAAACAATATGACCCAAGCTAGGTATAGACCAATTTGACCAAGAAAAGGTCAAAATTGATGCATAATTTAGACATTAATGATAATTCCATAAGCAAATTAGAAAAGCAAGGAATAGTCTGTCAGATTTATGGAGAAGGGAAGAATTTATGAACAAACAAGAGATAAGAGAGCATTATGAATTGTGAAATAGGAAATTTTGATTATCGTAAATTAAAAAGGTTTTGTACAAACAAAACCAATGCAACTAAGATTAAAAGGAAAGCAAAAATTTGGGGAAAAAATTTGGGAAAAAAATCTTTTTATCACGTGTCATTGATAAATGGCTCATTTCTCAGATATATAGAGAACTGAGCAGGACCAAGAAAACATTGCTGACAGTTACAGCAACATTGGGTCATAATCAACTATGAATGACTTCACTCTTCTCAGCAATACAATGATACAATAACAATTATAAATAACTCATGATGGAAAGTGTTATACACATCCAGATAAAGAACTGATGAACTCTAAATGCAGATCAAAACAACTATTTTCAGTTACTTTATTTTTCCATGGTTTTTCTTTTCAACTGCTTACTCATTCATAACTGTGATTAATATAGAAATATGTTTTATGGGATAGCACATATATAACCTCTATCAAATTGCTTACCACTTTAGGAAGGGGAAGAGAAGGAAGGGAGAAAACTTTGGAACTCAAAATCTTGGGGAAAAAATGAATGCTGAAAGTTGTCTTTACATATAATTGGAAAAAATAAAATATTGTTTAAAATAAAATGTTTGGTTCTCAGTTCTCACTTAACCAAAACATGATATGGTTATCTCTGATTCTGTAATACAGATAATCACAAATTGACCATCATCTAATCCTTGCCAAAGGCTCAATTAGATATTTAATACTGGAGAGAGATGGTCTAATGGATGTATTAAGTATACTTAGATTCTCCCATCTCTAGCCTATTTTAAGTTAGATCATTAGAAAACAAATTATCTGTTTTCTCACATCCCTGCAGAAATGCCTTCATGGAATTATCTCACAAGACTGTATCCTCAAACTTTATAGAAAAGCTTGGAATAGTTTCTCTTTTATCAACCACCATGTTACCACAGTACCTTATAGGTTACAGGATTTCATTCTTGAACTGCATTCTAGGGAAAAAATTTTTTTCCTGCAATGAGGACAATTTCCTTTTGCCTTTCTTTTTTGACCTCCAATTAAAATAGTCACCTTCTGCCAAAACAGACCTGCCCTTCTGAATTTGGGGTTTACAGAGTTGCCTGGGGGCAATGAGAATTTAAGTGATCTACCCTAAATAACTCAGGTAACATGACAGTCACAGAACAAGATCCAGAGCTGAACTCAGCTCCCAACCACAGTAGATATGAACAACAGGTACATGTCTCTGATGTCTGATATCTATTTCTTCTGCTTTTAGATGATATTATTTTAGTAGTATTAGTATTATTGATCATTATCACTATTATAATTTTAATTATTTTATATTGTATTATTTATATAATTATATAATAATTATTATTATCATTATCTGTTAGGTTGAATTTTACAAGCTGCTCCGTATTCTCTTGGTATAAATCCTAAATATACACATACATATAATATATATTTCTTTTCTCTTTTCTCTTTTTTCATCAATATCAAGAACTCCCATTGCAGAAACTATTCTCACCCCACCCTTTGATTGCACAACAGCAACTTAACAATCATAGAAAGCTTCCTGGGCAACTGGAAAATGAGTTACCTGTAGACCCACAGCTACTTGTAGGTTGAGGTGGGGCAGAAATTATTATAGTTATTTATTAAATATATAGTCTATTCCAGGCACTATGCTAAGCAATTTAATATTATACCATTTTATCTTCACAACAATATTCTGAGATAGTCACTATTGTTATCTCCATTGTATATCTGAGGAAACTGACTTAACTAAAGTCATATAACTGAAGGAAGGAAGGATCTAATGCTGAATTTGAACTCAGATCTTCTTGAGGACCAGCCCAGCTCTCTATTTACTGATCCAACAGCTGTCCTAGTTGTCAGAGCAAGAAATGAAACCATTTCTTACCAATACTGAGGCTGCCTCTCTCTTGGATGCATATTTGTATAAAAATATCTTCCCTATCTTGCACAGTAGATAAGAATTTAAAAGGGGCTTTTGAAAATGGGCCTGATTATTGCCATTGTATCTGAAAACTTATTGATGAGGAGATACTCTCAGTCAGTATAGATTACAATCCATCCATGCCTTCTCATCCTTGGAATTCTAGTTTATGTTCTCCTAAGGATCTACAAAATCTACATAACATGCTATCAAAAATTGCAAAAGGACTTTGAAAATGTTAGAATGTGTTATACACAAGAAAGGAATGTTATGCTATGTTTATTTAACATTTTTATCCTGCCATAATCCTAAAACTTGTCCTTACAATAGTCTTAGAACAGAGATTTGCAGCTCAGTGCTTTAAGTCTTTGTAAAAATAACTTTATCAAGCCAGCCAAAATCCCACTCTCTCAGACTCTCCCTCAAATTTACTCCTACATAACTATCTTTAAAAGGGATAGTGGAGTGGGGGGTGGTGGAGGTTAGCCTAATCTTTATAAGAATGTATATCCCCAAGTACCTCTTAAACCATGAAGTCATATTTCAAAACTCTTTTAAGAACCTTCTTCTCTAATACAGACCAGCTGTCCTGAATCTTATTTTTTTTTTTAATTTTTTTTAGGTTTTTGCAAGGCAATAGGGTTAAGTGGCTTGCCCAAAGCCACACAGCTAGGTAATTAATTATTAAGTGTCTGAGGTCAGATTTGAACTCAGGCACTCCTGACTCCAGGGCCAGTGCTCTATCCAGTGTGCCACCTAGCCACCCTTTCCTGAATCTTAGAGCCTTACACAGTTACCTGGGACACTGAAAGGTGAAGGAATTTGCCAAGGCAATAGAGATTAGAGGTAAGATTTGAATCCAATCTTCAGACACCAATGCCAGCTTTCTATAGTCTATACTTCATGCAACCTCACCAGGAGCTCAATAAATATTTGTTAAATAATCAACTCAGTATTTGAGAGAATTTCAATAAAACTTGTTTGTAAATAAAATCCAGAAGTTAGCAAGGAAATTTTGCCCTATGCCATCTATGATATTCAGTTTGGTGGGGGATGATTTGTCTCCATGCTTACTTGCCCCTCTCTTGCAATTTGCCTTTCCAGTTGAATGATCCTATGAACCTTCATTTGCTTTGTCCTTTGAACTTCAAACAAATTTACTTCTTTTGATTACTGACATTCAGGGGATGGAGTGGGGGAGAGGGGTGACTGCCTTATTGAAAACTAGAATGATCTCAGTTTCTATGAAATGATGCTGCTCAACAAAAGAACCAGCCTTTCACCCTTCATCTTCTGACTGGATCCTCTGCCCATTTTAAATGAAAATATCTCAGTATATCTTATACTTTTTCCTAATTAATATATTAATGATTTTCAAATCCAACTTTCATTCCCCCCCTTGATCTCTGCAAAAGAAGTCTATCCCATGTTCCAACCTTCACTACTAATTATTTTTTCCACTTTGTATGAGAAGTCATTTTCTCTCATCTTGTCAGTGAAAGATATTAGAACCAACCTGAAAAAGAAATCAGCAAATATTTTTCTAAGCTTCAACTCTAAGTATCATATAATGAAAACATCACACTGGTAATGGAAAGATTTCTCCACTGCACTCTTTATTAAGAAGGTAAACAACACAGGAAATAGGCTGTAGGGACTGAGTACTATTTACATAATGCTTAATTCTGCAGTGAAGTCATTTAGCATATTGTAGATTCAATATTTCATGCATTTTTGGATTTAATTTAATATTCATTTAACAATAAACACTGCCAAACCGAGTACTTCACACTCTTCAAAGCTTTCTCTCCTCTACCCTGATCCCAGCCCCTGCCCCTGTGGTACCCATATCTGACTATTTGTATTACTTTTTCTAACTTTTGATGATAATTTCTAAGTGTTATGGACCTTAACCTTAATAGAAAGTGGCAGGAGATGTCATGTTGCCTTCTGGTGTCCTTTAATAGCTACTAATGAAATAATAATCAGAAACTAGGATGTCAGAATAAGATTCAGGTAGTTCCCTACCCTCTACAAAAGTTGCAGCTCTCCTCTGACCCTTAAACCCAAGCCCCAATTCCCAGTGGTTATGGATCTATTCATACTAATTCAGTGAACAGGAAGCCAGCAATTGTCAACCTTCTGGTAAGATGAAGGACCACCCAGCTTTGCCATCTGCCTGGCTGATACACCTTTCAAGTCACTGGGAATTGCCAGCTGACCTGCTGATGCACCCTAAGGATTACTGGTCCTTTTATCCAGCTGAACCCTCTTTTATATGCCACCTTCCCCAATTAGAATGTGATCTCCCTGAGAACAGGGACTGTCTTGTTCTATCTGGATATCCAGTAACTGAACACAGAGGTTGATACATAGGAAGCACCTAACAAATATTTTTTTTCCATTCATTCATTTAAAGAAAAACAGAACAGAGTTCAGAAAAGGAATATTGACCATAAAATTCTGACTCTATCAGTAAGGGAAACTAACTTCCCTAAAAAGATGCAACTAGGAGTAACCCATCTGTGGTCCTAGGGAGGCATACTTCAGAACTTTGTGTATAGTCATTTAAATAAGGGTAGTAAAGGAAGAAAATAAAATGGCCAATAAAATTATACTATGTGGTAGATAGAGTACAGAGCCTGGAGTCAGGAAGCTCTGAGTTCAAATCCAACCTCAGATACTTATTAGCTATGTGAACTTGGACAAGCCATTTAACTTGAAATGAAAATGAAAATGAAAAGTAGCTCTCATTTATATAACACATTATTATTTATAAAATACTTTTTACACATTATCTCATCATTTCCTAACAATTGTAGGGAGACAAGGAAATTTTTACTGGCCAAAATAGAGTATCACAGCAAGAGGGAGTTGCTTTTCTCAGTTTTCTCAATTGTAAAATGCAAATAATAACACCTATTGCTCAGAGTTGTTCTCAGGATCAAATTAGACAATATTTGTAATTTGTAAGCACCCAATAGGTGTTCAATAGAAGCCTCTGCCCTTCCCTTTTCCTTTGATTCTAATATTAAATTTGATAAATTATCCTTTGAAAGACCTAAAATGATGGAGACACATAAAAATGTCCTAATTAACCAATCCAAAATAGTAAATATTTTCTTAGCATTGGACATTTAAATGGGGAGGGGGGGGTTTATAACCCTTTGTTTCTGAAAAATATATTGATATGAGGAACAATAGGGAAAAAACCCTGAATGTGGAAAGAGAACAATAAGTTCAATCCTTCCTCTGCCTCTTATTAACCTGTATGACCTTAGACAAGTCACTTAAATACTTTGGTCCTCCATTTCCTTATTGAGAAAGTTAAATAGATGGAATTCAAATTCCTTCCAACTCTAAATCTATGATCCTAGTATCATATCCTTCTATATGATACTTTGAATAATCAATTTTCCTACTCTTCATCAAATTGATCATGATTAATATTGCTGCTTCTATGTTTAGGTGTCACCATGAATAGAGCACTAGCCCTTGAGACAGGAGGACCTGAGTTCAAATTCAGCCTCAGACACTTAATAGTTGGAAACCCTGTTTAAATCATTTAACCCCAGTTGCCTCCAGAAAAAAAAAGAGCCGTGTGTTTGGCATCAAAGGATTTGGGACAAAATCTAAGCTCTACTATTTCTTTGCTATTGGCCAAATGAGCAAGTACTATTCACACTGGGTCAGTTACCCACTGGCTATTGCTCCCCTAGCCTCTCTGAGCTCATGGTGACTGCTACATGAGTATCTTTGGTTGACTGTTGCTCCTCCAGCTTTGTGGCAAGGGATGGTTAGTGGCTGCAAGGCCAATAATCTCTGTTAAGAATTACTTCCAACTGTTTATCTCTTTGGGACCAACCACTGGCCATGTTAGCTTCCATCTACTAGGGAATGATGAATCTTCCTGAGAAGACCAAACTGACTACTTTCTCATCATTACCACAATAACAATCTAACAAAAACCAGATAGCTGCTAACAGGTTAAAATAGTCTTTTTCTTTTTGATCCCTTCTTGAGGATCAAAGGGAAGGGAGGGAGGCTAAAGCCCTCTATTACAGATATCTATCTAGCAGCATTAGACATTACCAAGATTATTAATTTGTAAAAGGTAAGCTAAGGAGGCAAGATTTATACTCACAAAACCATCACTCCTGCCTTTATTATGAATATCTTTCAGTAGCAAACCTCTCTTGCTGTGTTACTCTATTTTGGCCAGTAAAAAATTTCCTTGTCTCCCTACAATTGTTAGGAAATAATGAGATAATGTGTAAAAAGTATTTTATAAATCATAACATGTTATATATTTGAGAGCCATTTTTATTTTTCATTATACTAAATGCCTCTTTGTTTAAATGAAGAAGCAATTTGGTATAGTAGAAAGAATACTGAATTTGCAGTTTAGAGGGCCTGGATTGAGACACTGACTCTGCTATTTACTTCCTATGTGATCATGGACAAGTCACTTAACCTTTCCTGAATTCAGTTTCTCCAGTTGTAAAAGGAGGGGAGTTGGACCAGAGGATGTCTAAAATCCCTTTCAGTTCTACCTGTATGAGCCTGTAATTAGGGGTGGGGAATGTATGGCCCCCAGGCTGCATAAGGCCTATGCACTGCCTATGCCCTGCCAAGGTCTGGCACTGCCACAGCAACCACAGGTGGTTCTTGAAATTCAATACATACAGGAGCTTTTTATGGGTGAATTAATTAAATTTTTGACCAAATATATCAGGCTAATTTTTTAGTGGTTAATTTTGTATATCCTGCGAATGATATTTTAAATATCCAAATGACCCTTGGCAGGAAAAAAGGTTGCCCATCCCTACTATAATTAGTTGGGGGCAGGGGTGTTATATTCCTGCATTAGAATTATTTATATGGGCAAGTATGTGAGTGAGCATTTGTCTCTGTGTGTGTGTGTGTGTGTGTGTGTGTGTGTGCGTGTTTACATCAATAAGTTCAGTAACCTCCATTAAATTATAAATTTCATGGGAGCAGGAACCATCTTAACTTTAATTCTCTGGGCATTAAAAAGGGAGCGCCTTTCATGGGGGGAACTTAAATTGTTTTTGACTGTTGAGTCACGTATTTACTTCTGGAAAATTGTAGTATACTAGAATCTAAAAAGGGTAAGGATTTCTTTTATTGGCTTTTTCTCTTTAGCACTCTTCTTTTAAGTATATTCTCAGAACAGATAGGTCCCCAGATAAATACCTTTAATTGCATGAACATTCTATTCCTAGCTGAACTCTCTGGGTTGCTTGCATGGTCATTATGACCCATTAGCTGCCCAACTGCAATCCATTTATTCATAATGCTGGAACACACACACACACACATACACACACAAAAAAACAGCCACACAATCTTCATTCTCAGCTTAGGGAGGCTGGCAGTATTTGGCTGAACCTTCTCTTACTCGACCTCAAATAGGGTATTCATCCTAGCATTTTTGTCCAAATGTTTAAATGTTTTTTACATCCTTGTAATTGAAGAACTTTAGTCCTCTTGAAGTACCTCTAGCAGACAGGGAGAGAAAATAGAGAAAAAGATAAAAATTTGGGATTTGATAGATACATAGATTGAGAGCTTAAAGAATTATCTAATACTATTTTCTCATTCTACAGAAAAGGAAACCAAGCATACATGTACATGCCTTGGCTAAAATTCAAACCCAGATCAGTCTTAGAAAAAGAAGTTTAAAGTTTAAAGGACATTGGAGGTCATTCAGATCAATTTTTTCACTTTAGAGATGAGAAAACTATACCCCAGAAATGTCAAACAACTGGTCCAAGAATCAAAACATAGCCAGTACTTTTTTTGAATTATAAGGATTTTATTTATTTTGAGTTTTACAATTTTTCCCCTAATCTTACTTCCCTCCCCCCCACCCCCCACAGAAGGCAATTTGCCAGTCTTTACATTGTTTCCATGGTATACATTGATATAAATTGAATATCATGAGAGAGAAATCATATCTTTAAGGAATTCTTTCATTATGGATATGAGATGTGAGAAGATATGAGAAAGATATGAGAAATCATATCTTTAAGGTATTCTCCACTGCAGAGAGCCCCAAATTGTCCTGGATTGTTGCACTGATGGAATGAGCAAGTCCATCAAGGTTGATCATTGCCCCCATGTTGCTGTTAGGGTGTACAGTGTGTGTGTTTTTCTGGTTCTGCTTATCTCACTCAGCATCAGTTCATGCAAATCCCTCCAGGCTTCCCTGAATTCCCATCCCTCCTGGTTTCTTTTTTTTTTTACTATTTTTTTTCTTTTATTAAAGATTTTGAGTTTTACAATTTTTCTCTAATCTTACTCCCCCCCCCCCCCACCAACGGAAAGCAATCTGTCATTCTTTACTTTATTTCCATGTTACCTTGATCTAAATTGAGTGTGATGAGAGAGAAATCATATCCTTAAGGAAGAAACAAAAAGTATAAGAGATAACAAGGTCAGAAAATAAGATCTCTGTTTTGTTTTTCTAAATTAAAGGGAATAGCCCATGAACTTTGTTCAAACTCCACGGCTCTTTAAATAGATACAGATGGTATTCTCCATTGTAGACAGCCCCAAATTGTCCCTGATTGTTGCACTGATGGAACAAGCAAGTCCATCACCCCCATGTTGCTGTTAGAGTGTATAGTGTTTTTCTGGTTCTGCTCATCTCGCTCAGCATCAGTTCATGCAAATCCCTCCAGGCTTCCCTGAAATCTGGTCCCTCCTGGTTTCTAATAGAACAATAGTGTTCCATGACATACATATACCATAGTTTGCTAAGCTATTCCCCAATTGAAGGACATTTACTTGATTTCCAGTTCTTTGCCACCACAAACAGGGCTGCTATGAATATTTTTGTACAAGTGATGCTTTTACCCTTTTTCATCATCTCTTCAGGATATAGACCCAGTAGTGGTATTGCTGGATCAAAGGGTATGCTCATTTTTGTTGCCCTTGGGCATAGTTCCAAATTTTTCTCCAGAAAGGTTGGATGTGTTCACAGCTCCACCAACAGTGCAATAGTGTCCCAGATTTCTCACATCCCTTCCAACAATGATCATTATCCTTTCTGCTCATATTGGCCAGTCTAAGAGGTATGAGGTGGCACCTCAGAGAAGCTTTAATTTGCATTTCTCTAATAATTAATGATTTAGAGCAATCTTTCATATGGCTATGGATTGCTTTGATCTCCTCATCTGTAAATTGCCTTTGCATATCCTTTGACCCTTTGTCAATTGGGAAAATAGCTAGTTCTTCTGATTCCCAAGCAGGTATTCTTTCCATAGCATCACTTTGACTATATTCAGCAGAGCTATTATCTCCACTGAAATCATTTCCACAAGCTAAATTAAATATTTCAGAAAATCTGTTAGTTCATTGACTGGATGACTATCTGCCGTACATACTGGAAGAGAAAATAAGCAACCAATTTCCTAGGAGCTATATCTCTGGGACTTGTTTTCCCTTTGGCCATGGTTTTCACCATATGACCAGAGGTGCCTCAGCCAAGTGTAGTTTAGCCTGCCTCCCTCCAGAATTAAGTTTTTCCATGTGCTTTAATTACAGAATTGTGAAATGCAGGCTAGCTGCCATTGGTCAGTCAGCTGCCTAGACTTTGGCTGTAAACTAGGTTCTGGCTTCCAGTGTCGAGGTCACAACATTCAGCACACAGCCTCATGCATAGTAGCCATTCAATAAATGTTTGTTGGATTAAATTGAATTGAATTGTTGGCTCATCTCATGGCTGTGGGTCCAACTATCATCTTGTATTCTCTCAGGCTATTCCCCATATCTGGAACCTACTCACTCCTCATCTTTGCTTGTGGGATTTCTTTTCCTTCAAGGTTCAATTCAGCTCAACTGCATCTTTCCCAGTGAAAGCCTTATGGGGGTCCTCCCAGCTGAAAGTATTATTGTCCTTCTTAAATATTCTAGAGTATTTTTTCCTTTTTTTTCCTTTTGCCCCTTTTACCTGTACCTTGTAATCTCATTTGTGCACATTCATACTTGATAGAGAGCCTTTTACTCCTTGAGGAAAGGAGCTATGAATATTCTTACCCTGGTATCCCTAATACCTCAGTAAATATTTCTTGAGTGTTACTCTGGCCCACTCTCTTGAGGACTAGATCTGCTGCAGTTCTCTAGAACCCTGAGACAGTTAAGGATGAATACTTTCTTCCCTGTCATCACTAATAGTGCCCCCCACCCATTTTAAGACTTCAGGAACCCACTTCCATTTAAACACTTAACTTTGGATTAACTTTTATAGACAGATATTTACTTCTAAGATTTAGCAAAACTCAGGTACAAATTTTTCCTCTCCAAAATCTCAGAGGCATAATCCTGACCTTATATTACCTCTGGGGACCTAAAAAGGATTAGTCTCATACAGTGGCTCAGTTCCTACATAGGATGAGTTCCAAGGTCTTCAAGTCTAAAATCCCCTAGGTTCATAGCAGACCCAGACTTTTGTTCCTCTGGTCATCAATGCTAAACTATTTATAAGTCCTGCCTTCAATTCCTAGACGCCCAGAAGTCCATTGGCTGAAGCTAGTCAAAGACTGATTCCTGCCTCTAAAATCAAAAAGGATGAATTTTTAAAAATGCCAAAACCCCAGACCGGGTTTATTGGTCTGCATGATTTAGAAGACACAGAAAGGAGCTGGTCCTGATGCCCTTACTACTCACCACATAATATCACTTGTTGTAAATGAAGCCATTCATCCTTAAATAACAATGCAGAAAAGACCACCTGAGCTGCAGACCCAAGTTGAACTCAGCCAAGCTCCTTCTCTGAAGCCAATAGGAAAAAATGTACTATCAATTATGCAATTTGGCACTCAGGTGGTAAGCTAGGGTTCAAATAGTTGAAAGAATTTCGTGAAAACTCATGACATCTATGTCATAAGAATGTTCATGCACACACCAGTGCTCCAATGCTCCAGAAACAGGTCTCCAGCATTTTCCACGTGGATGACCCTTTGTTAGGTTATCTAGGTATGCTACAAGCACTCACACAAATAAATTAATAAAGATTTATTATATGCCAGACTAAGGACTGAGGATAAAAGAAAAAAAAGTTAGTCCCTGTCAAAGTGTTTACAATCTAATGAAATAATTAAAGGGATTCCTGCTAAAGGTGACGATTTGAAGAGTCCAACCCTGCCATTTTATAGATGAGAATCCTAAAGTATAAGGTAAGAGAGACTTATTCAAGAACCCATTCATACATAGTAAGGTCCTCCTATTCTTTTCCACTAGATCATTCTGCCTTGGACTAAATTATTTTCTTTCTAACTCTTGAAGCCTCAGACTCATCATAAATTGAATATATAATCTAAAACAATGTGGGTATCTGTCATTTCATTATCATTTTCAGTTTTACTTATTGAGTACACACAAGAGACTAGGTTGGGTTCAAGTTACACTGAGCATCTTGCTGTCTTGACCCTGGGTCAGCTTTAAATCCTGTATTGAATGCACTGAGTCTTGACTTCTCTTCGGTATATCAACTCTCCATACACATCTTCTAAACACCTTTAAATAGATTCCTTTCTTTTGTGATAAATTTTACTATTATGTAATTTAATGTTGATCTTAGTATCTGCTTAATGTTGCTTAATGCTTAATGTTCTTCCCAGTTGACAACATTTCCTAATATAAATATACATTAAATACACATACTATATATGTAGTTTGTCAATATACATGTAATTGTGCTTTAAGTTTGGCTCTTTATTAAAGAGTCTTGTAGCAGTAGAGGGGAACTTCAAGATCATCTACCATTTATTTAGTAGCTAGATAGCACAGTGAATAAAGGACTGAACCTGGAGTCAGGAAGATCTGAATTCAAATCCAGCCTCAGACACTTACTAGTTATATGAATTTGGGAAAAGTCCTTAACATCTGTTAGACTCAATTTCCTCAGCTATAAAATGAGAATAATAATAGCACTCACCAACTTGGGTTGTTGTGAGAAAAAAATGAGATGATATTTTCAAGTGCTTAGCCTAGCATCTGGCACATAGTGGTCGCTATAAAATGCTATTATTATTATTAATTTTTAAATTATGAATTCCATCTCTAAAACCAAGTGACATCCAATTCCGTACCCACTACCTTTAGTAATGCCCTCCATACCCTAAAGCAACCCACTTCATTTTTGTGTAGTTCTTGTTTTTAGGAAGTTTGATTAATGATGACTTGAAGAAGATATTAACCTTATCAATATATGATAATATAGAATTTTACAATTCTTAAGTGATTTACAGATACTATGTTGTAAAAGACTATGAGGAAGTACAGTAGATAGAATATTGGGTCTGAAATCAAGAAGATGAGTTCAAATCTAGCCTCAGATATTTACTAGGTTTATGACTGGATAAATTACTTAATGTCTTTCTGCCTCAGTTTCCTTATCTGAAAAATGGGGATAATGATAGCATCTATCTCCCAGAATTGTTATGAGAACAAAGTGGAATAATATTTATAAAGCATTTTTCAAACTTTAAAACACTTTATAAATGCTATCTTTTATTATTAGTTGATACTTTCATCACCAGAAGGTAGTTAGTTCCATTATTCCTATTTTATATATTAAGGAAACTAAGGCTCACAGAAATTGCCCAGATTCATAACATTAGAATTAACTGACATTTATATAGGGCTTTGAAGTTTACAAAACACATTTCATGCATTATCTCATTTGATCCTTGCAATAACCTTGTGAGGAAAGTATTAAAAGCTTTGGTAGAATGGAAAAAGTGCTGAATATGGAATCAGACAGCTAGAATTTGAATCCTAGCCCTTGAATCTGTGTCTCAGTTTCTTTGACGAACTCAGCTCCAATGTCCCTTCCAATCTAAATTCTATTTAATTGTGAGCTATTTGAAGTTAGGGACTCTCCTTTGA
This sequence comes from Macrotis lagotis, assembly GCF_037893015.1. NCBI lineage: Eukaryota > Metazoa > Chordata > Mammalia > Peramelemorphia > Peramelidae > Macrotis > Macrotis lagotis. The sequence continues at coordinate 762,570,463 of NC_133658.1, forward strand.
TTTTCATTGAATCTCTGATGCTTAGCAGATATTAAGTGCTTCATAAATACTTCTTGATGACTTAAATATGCAATGTGATTATCATCATGAAGAAACTAAGGTGCACAGAACTTAAGGGATTCGCCCATGATTGAACAGTCAAATGTGATTGGAAAAGAAAGCCCAGGTCCCTTCATGACCCAACAGTTTCCACTCCACCACAGTTCTACCTCTTATATCAAGGTAATTGTTTATGAACTAATATTTGTTAAACACAAGATTGCTATGAAATCTAGCTGGTGGATTATTCTAACACAGTTATTCTAACACAGATATACAATTGAAATAAAATGGAGCACGAGGATAAGAAGTTTTGAGAGCTAGGGTGACCCTCCTACAGAAACAAGATATTGTCATTCACTACCTCTTCTGAAAATGCTCCAAGTTTTTTTTCCCATTCCTAGAAGATATTAAAGTTATTTCTCATTAATATTTTGAGAGGGCTGTGATGGTATCTTTCCAACCTACCTAGGATGTCTGAACTAGGCTTATCTGAGATATAGTTTCAATATCTCCCAGATTATTTATAATCATCTTTATTTTTTGCAAGGCAATGGGGTTAAATGACTTGCCCAAGGCCACACAGCTAGGTAATTATTAAGTGTCTGAGGTCAGATTTGAACTCAGGTACTCCTGACTCCAGGACTGTTGCTCTATCCACTGTGCCACCTAGCTGCCCCAGGAATCATCTTCTTTTTTTCTTTTTTGACATTATTTAAACCTTCATAGAACTTCTCTGACTTATATTAAGAACAATATATTTTTAAGAACTTAGATGAAACCTTTTACTCTTCCCAGCATTTCATATCTACCTTAAATCCTGGCTTTTCCACTTAATCTATTATGACCTTGGGAAAATCATTATGACCTCTTTCAAACTCAGTTTCCTCATCCATAAAATAATTAAATTATTTCTTAGTTCCATCCTGCTTTAAATTTGTCATCCTGTGATCTCCTCCTCATTAAAACACTTCCTGAATCAGATTCTATTCTCCTTCTTTGGACTGGCAAAGGCATCTTTTTAAAGATGCCTTCTTCTTTTTGACTGTCTCCATGATTCATTAGTTGCCTGTTGTTCCAGTGATGTGACATATGTGTTCCCTGACTCTCCACCTCAGAGGGAAAGAATGTCTAATTTGTTCTCTAAGACTTCGCATTTGTTCTTGAATGTGATTGCTCATTTAAAAAAAAAAGAGGAAAGCACATGGTGGATTCACTTAATGTTCTGAATTTCTAGGATCCAAGACCATTTTGTCCTTTATATGTGATAGAGACCTCTTTGTATTAATACCACTTGCCACACTGAATGGTAGCTATAATCCAGAAAAGTACAAACTTTTCAGATTCTAGTCCTCAACTTGGCACTTGATGTTGTTGGATAATCTAGGTCAAATCCCTCAGTCTCCCTGGTCTCTGCTGGTATCTAATGAGGAAAATATTGACCTGGCTCTCTGCATTGTCATGAAAAACATACAATAGAGTCAATTAAGTCAAGAAAAAATATTTTGAAAAACTGGTCTAAAAAATATGAATCACATTTTAGAAATGCTAGAGGCAAGAATGAAGTATGCTAGTATATGGAAGTCTTGCTCCATTGGTGGTCGGTCCATATCCTGCTTTAGTCCACACATCTTAAAATATCTGCAATGCATCTTTGTCTTTGATACATTTTTCAATAACTCCACTGTCATCCATACCATTAACTTGTAAAAGAAAGATGTTATAATAGGATGTTAATTATAGAAAGCACTTTATTTTCTATCTTGGCAACCTACTAAATCAAATGCTCATGCACTCTATAGCAACAGAGTTCCAGAATTGTTCATTTTTCCCCAGTCTTGGAACAACCTGTAGAATTGCTAAAAATATCACCAGATGATGTTAGTTTAACGTTGCTGATGAGATTTTTTTAGATTGTTCTTCAGCTTTATAGGCAAATTTAGAGACATTTCTGTCTCAAATGTTCAAATGGACTATTTGTGCCTGACTTGAAATACAGACTTCAAAGTTCCTACTGGATTGATCAGCCACAGTTGGACACACAGAACCTTGACTCCAACATCTTGATATCATTGGTCTTCCTTAAGTACAAAGGATTAACAATAACAATAGCTTGATAGAATACTGGCAATCTGCTGCTATGTTTATGTGGAAACACATAAATATTTCCTCCCTTTAAATTCAAATTATCTTTCCTCTAGTCTTGGGAGGTAGGGAAGAAAGGGATAGGGGGGAATAGGAGGAATAGCAGTAGCTTGGCCATCTCCTATAATTTGATCTATTCATTTTTAAAGCAACTATGCTCCAGACAACATAATAAGTATTGCTAGTCAAAAATGTATTAGCCATTGTCTCCAAGGAACTGATATTCTTTAGAGAGATGACACTGAGAAAGGTAAATACAATTAATTGAGGGTAAGGTGGGGAGAAGGGCATAGATCTCATATGAAGGGTAATTTGTTAAAAAATAAAAGGTTTCGGGGCAGCTAGGTTGCACAGTGGATAGAGCACCGACTCTGGAGTCAGGAGTACCTGAGTTCAAATCCGGCCTCAGACACTTAATAATTACCTAGCTGTGTGGTCTTGAGCAAGCCACTTAACCTCATTGACTTGAAAAAAACTAAAAAATTATATAAAATAAAAAAATAAATGGTTTCAAAAGGGTATAATGGAAGGATAAAGTATAAGAGACAGGAACCTAGGGGAGTGAGGGAAACGGATATGGGGCTAGGTTTGAAAGGATAGAAAATTGAATTTTGAACATGGGGTAGTGGATTATTATACCCTTACTAATAGTAAACGTAACATGATCCTGAGAAAATAACAAAGGAGAAGGGTAAAGCAAATGGAGAGTCCCTGGTTCTGCATGATGGAAAAGAGATTAAGGCAGAACTTTGAGAGAATTCTATAATCCTTAAACAGATCACCTTTGCCCTAGGACACACTCCTATGTTGATTTAGATTAAAGAGTGGAAGGATGTGACTGAGGTAGGTACTTGGGCCTTGTACCAGTGACTGGTATGGAGGGGCAGGGGCAGCAGAGTAAATGGTATATCCCCGGTCCTGGCATATGGTCAAGGCAGGGATCACTAGTCAACTCTTGGCATAATGGATAGTGCACTGAGTTTGGATGCAGAATGAGCTGGCTTCCAGTCCTGCCTCAGACACATAATGACTGTGTGACCAAGGGCAAGTCATTAACCTCTCAGTGATCTAGACCTAGACCTCCTTAAGACCATAAGTTACAAAAGAGATGCAGATATGCATAGAGAGAAGGAATTTCCAAATCCAGAAATTCAGAATCTAATGAAATTACGGGTCCCCCCCCCTTTAAAAAATATTTAGACTTGTAAAGTTAAATGTTTAATGCTCATAATTCCTCTGGAAAAAAAAAGTTGCTTACTTAAGCTGCACATTTTCCAGAATACTTCTCAAATTCATTGGGAAATAATATCATTTCTAATAGATTACTTCCCATGCAAATATTGATTCACTATTTTTATTACTTTGACACAGGTATACTATGAAATTTTCTTTCTCTCTCTATATATATATCCATCTCATTTTGGTCTTAATCCTGGTCACATTTCCCCAGAATATTTATACTGTTCATAACAAATCTATTTGTCTCTAGGAAGCTCTCCTTGGCAATGCTCACTTCTTTGACTTTATGCTTGTTGATTCCTAAAGCAGGAAACCTCCCTGGTTTTTCCTGGCTGCCTCACAGGTATTAGGGACAGAAAAGAAGTTACTAAATTATTCAGTCTTCCCTCTATGAAACAGTTCCCTATAGTCTCACTTCTAGTTTTGTCCAGTGGGTTAAGGAAAATTTAATGATGGAACTGTCATGGATATTCTCAATTTCTGGTTTTTGCCCTTTTTTTTTGTTTTGGTATCCCCCCCACCACCCCCAGTATATATTAGGTGCTTCATAAGTCTTTACTTACTGACGACTGACTGACTGACTGACTGACTTCTGTTCTGGCACATACAGGTACAACCAGACCTCTGCAAGCCCATGGAGATAATCCATAATAACTTGGAGTATATAGAGCTCTCTGAAACTTATAAGGTTCATTTCTGCTGAGGAATAATATCTTCCCTCTGCATACTAGACATTTTCTGCCCTTTCATGGAATTTCCATGTCTTATACTTGCAATATCAAATGTTTCCCTGTTGATGTTATCAGAGACACAATAACAAAGAGATTTATCTGTATAAGAGTCCAATCTTCATATTTATAAAATTCATGATCTACAACTGTCACAGGGTGCACTTTTGTTAATTTGTCAATAAACATTTATTAAGTGCCTACATTGTTCTAGGCACCACCATGTTAAGCATTTTGCTGGTACAAAGATGATTGTAACATGGGCAGTGTGGTGTAATGGACAGAGGACTGGACTTGGAGTTAGAAGATTCAGGTTTTAATCCTGCTTCAGACACTTAATCACTGACTCAGACAACTTTCTAAACCTTTTAGGGGTCTCAGTTTCCTCTTATTTAAATTAAAGAACTTGGGCTTAATTGGCTTTAAAATCCTAGGACTAAATAAATGATCCTATTCCCCCTTACAGTAGCTACAAATGACTGAAGATTTGGTGTAACAATTCAAGAGGCAGTCTCTCAGAAGGTCATGTGCTGTTGCTGAAATCCTTTTCTCTTCCTTCCATGACCCTGATGACCATTGTCCCTGAAAGCTGACCTGACCCCTCTGCCAAAGGAGACTTGATTATAGCCAACATCCTCACTTAAGCAACTGAAATCCAAATCCTTGCCCCAAATGTCTCTTGCTCCTTTCCCCTCTTTCTTCTCTCATGTTCCTAACCCAAAGTTATTATTTTAGGCTTTTAGCCTCCCCTTATATAAATTCAAAGTTCCATAATAAAAGATTAATTGACAACATATAAAACAGTTCTTTCAGTGCATTTATCATTTTCAGAGACTGTGCACAGACAATGAGCTGGCACCCAGAAATGAATAGAAGAGCTGGTTGCAGTGCCTTTGGAAAATTATACTGTGATTTTAATGACCCTGAAACTTCTTCCTGAAACAAAGGCTCATGTTTTCACCTAGAATATTATTTTGGTAATACCATGTGGCTGTGAGTCATAGAATACCATGATCTCCAAAGATTTGAAGTTGAGGTTCACACAAAGGTCAATAAAGAGGTATATTGTGATATAAATAGGCTCAACACCCACCAACAAAGCATCATTTGAAAAAAAAAAGAACACAAAGGTTGTCATCAGAGAGATATATAACTAGAAAAGAAAATGAGTCAATCATGCAATGAGGTGAAGGATAACTGATCTACATCCTGTATACTCACATTGGTTTCCATTAGATATCCAATCATCTAGAATGAGCCCTCCAGCATCCTGTGTGGATCCCTTTGGGGAATCTATGGAAAGACATGGGAAGGAGCAAAGAAGGATGGGCAGGTATGGATGGAATTTGATTTACATTTCTGAGGGAATACACAGATGAATGAGATCCCAGGTTTATCAAAATAAGGAAGTAATAAAACAATTATCACTTCATAATTACTGGTGATTCTTTTGTCAAATCCCCTATAAGACCCAAAACTGACTATAAAGATTGGGACTGCATTTTACACAAAATATAATAGTTACCCAGGGCCTGAAGGAGAAAAGTCCCAAAGCAATACAAGTAAGTATCTATTCTATTAAAAAAAAAAAAACATGCTTTTGTGTTGGGTATACAAAAACAAAACAACTAAACCTTTTCCTAAGAACTCATATTCTATTTGGGAGTCTGGCATTAAATTTACTTTATGATTCAGCCTCATTATAGCCCTTTATGTATGATACAGAATAGGAGACATGCATGATAGTAGAAATGGGCTAATGTCCTGATTTTCTCTGTAAGGGGTGGACTGTAGCATCATTAAATAGATGAATTAAAAGCTGTTAAAAAGGGATAAATCTGGTAACTAAAGCTAAGATTTTGATAGAGTTACTAGATAGATAAATCAGAATAATATTCTTGATATTAGGTCTAGATTTTGAAAAGGCACATTCAAAAGTCACTTGTTTTTCATTTTTGTAGACAAGATTTGTACAAAATGATAATGATGCAATAAAGTGGTTGCAGTATTGACTGACTAATCAGATTTCTAGATCAATGGATTGGGTTTGTGTGGAAGGAGGTTTCTAGTTGATGTGCTGTGAATTCTGCCATGGTTCAGTTCTATGCAGAAATTTTATTGATAATTTATATGTATAATGAAAGGATTATTTTTTCCAAAGAACTTTGGTGGTTAAAATGGCTTACATATTAGATCTCATTCTTCAAACTGACAATTTCAAATCATTTTCCTTCTTTTCAGCTACTTTACCTAGGATTCCATCTTTCATGCTCATTAGCATATGATATAATATAAATTTCACTGAAGAAAACTTCATTTTATAGGAACTGGGTCATCCCCACTACCACTTCCAACCCAGTCCCTACTTCACCTTCTGAAAACTATGCTTATTCTCTGAAAACATTGCTTGCTCTCTTACTTTTTTTTTTGGTAACAGAAGAAGAGGTATCCCAACTAACCTACTGTAGAATGCTGATCCAGAAGCTCTTCATCATCATCATCATCATCATCATTGTTAACACCATCTCTCCTCCCTTGTTTCTCTTTATTTATCTGTCCTCTCTCCCTCTTTTTCTTTCTCTTTCTTTGTCTCTCTTACTCTCTTCACTTTCTGATTGCAATTTATCTGCATACATGAGTAAGCCTACTAATCTTTAAAAGCAAAGCAAAGCCTTCACTTAACTTTTAACCCATCTTGTCCCATTTCCCACTTTAGCATGATGATAAACACAATAAGCTTTTATTAAATATTTGTTAACTGCCTAACCAACTCTTCCCTTTCACCAAATTTCTTTTATTTTTATTATTTATTTTAATAGTATTTTTCCCAATTACATGAAAGACAAATTTTAACAATCATTTTTTTTTAAATTTTGAGTTACAAATTTTCTTCCTTCCTGCCTCATTGTCCCCTTCCCTAAGATAGTAAGCAATTCTATATAGGTTATATATGTGCAATCATGTAAAATAATATTAGTCATTTTATGAAAGAAGAAACAGATCAAAAGAAAAAATACACAAAAAATAAAGTGAAAAAAGTATCCTTGCATCTGCATTCAGATTCTATTAGTTGGATGCTTCACTAAATTTCTTAAGTTTCTCTTCTCTATACTTCCACTTCCTCCTCTTCTGATATGCCTACTCTCTTTTATCCATTCAACTAACATATAGATGTCAAATAAAAGAACAAAAAAATATCTCAACCAACTAGAATATTCAAAAGAACTAAGTAAGATAAAATTGTATACAAAAGTTAGACACTTCAGTTCAAAATATTACTGCACAAATTGGAAAGCTGGGAAAACTTATAATAGGAAGCCCCAGAAATTAATGCAATCTAAGTCTATTTTTTTTTAAAAAAGCATGATTTCAAAACTCTCGAATAAAGGAGAAAATACTGCATGCAGCAAAATGGAAACAATTTAAATACAAAGGCAATACAATCAGGCTTACTCAGAACATTTTAGCCTCAACACTGAAGGACCAGAGGACCTGGAATACCATATATTGGAGATCAAAGGATCTGGGATTACAACCAAGAATTTACCATCCTGCAAAATTCAGCATATACTGTCAAGAGAAAAGATGGATGTTCAATGAAACAGAGGATATCCAGAATTTCCTTAGCGAAAGACCAGAACTGAGCAGAGAATTCAATCACTAAATATACAACTCAAGAGATGCACAAAAAATTAAATAAAAAGTGGAAAGTAAAAACAAAACAAATGTTAGCCAAGACCATCAAATTGTATACAACCTTAAAAGAGAGGATAAAACACTTCTAACTCTTGAGAATTTTGCTTCTCTTAGGATAATTATAGGGTCAAATATAATCGAAGAGATTGGACTTAGAGGATATGGGTATAGTTGGGTCTTGTCTCTCCTGAAGAGGCCCAAAATGACATCACTACCTTTGAGACAAAAAGCCCTGATAAAAATCATGGTGTTAACTCTAAACTTAAGTGTCTCAGTATGCTTTGATCCACTTTAATTCTGCTATGCCAACAAAGCTTAGCATTTTCTCTGTTGAGGGCATAATAAATTGGGTGGTCCTGAATCACTATCTCCCATAATTCACAATCATTTGTAAAGTTCTTAAGTGAGATCTTCAGAGCCTCCCAGTACTTAGAACCCTTTGAGATTTTTATAGTTAATTAAATCAGAATTGGATTTACCCCTTTCTTTACTTAACAAAGAGTTAAGTGGGGAGGTGTGTGGGAGAAGATGGGCTTAGGGGAATGAATAGTTCATGAAATGATTTGGCTTTGGAGATACTTCGGCTCATGAGGATTGTGTGTCATTGGAGGGTATTTGAAAAGGGGGAGAGGTAAATATTGATTATAATTTGAGGTAATTCAAGATTCATGAAAAGTGTACTTCTAATGAGACAGAAAAGGGGAGAGTACTTAATGACTTTGAGACAATGCTGCTTATCAGACAATCAAGCAATCAAGTATTTTGATAACACTTTGAGCTTATCAAGTAACAAATTCATCCAGCTGTGATTGATGGTACCTAATTAATAGTACTTGAGTGATAAATAAAACTAGGTGAAGAGGCACAAAGATTTATAATTTTAGAGGAGGGGGAAGGGATGGTGTGAATACTGAGTAAATTCTATTCAATAGTTTTAGTCCAGGGAGAGAATAAGATATAATTCCACTTGGGCTTAAAAATCTATCCTACTCTACATAAAAGCAGGGGACAGGTGAAGAGAAAAGTATGGGAAGAAGGGACTGATAAGAGGGAAGGCAAAGGTATAAGTGAAAATAAACTGAAAGGGAAAGGGAGTAAAACTTTGGTGAGGAGGAATAAGAGGAAAATAAAGAGAAAAATATAATTGGAAGAAGGTAGCATGGAGGGAAATACAGAATTAGTAATCTTAACTACAAATGTGAATGAGATGAACTGTCCCATAAAATAGAAGCAGATAGAAGAATGGATTAAAAACCAGAATCCTACAATATGTTGTTTAGAAGATACACATTTGAAGCAGAGAGTTACACACTCAGGGTAAAGGTAAAAGGAAGAAGCAAAATATATTATGCTTCAAATGAAGTAACAAAATCAGGGGTAGTAATCCTAATCTTAGATAAAGCAAAAGCAAAAATAGATCCCATTAAAAGGGATAAGGAAGGAAATTATATCTTCTTAAAAAGGCACCATTGTAATGAAGCTATATAATTACTAAATATGTATGCATCTATGTGACATATCCATATCCCTAGAGGAAAAGCTGAGTGAATTACAAGGAGACATAGACAGTAAAACTTTAATAAAAGGGGACCTCAAACTCCCTCTCTCAGTACTAGATAAATCTAACCACAAGAAACAAGAAGGAAGTTAAGAAGGTGAATGAAATCTTAGAAAACTAAGATATGATAGACCCTGGAGAAAACAATGGAGATGGAAAATAATATAACTTTTTCTCAACAGTACATGGAACTTATATCAAAACTGACCATGTACTAGGGCACAAATGCAGAAAGGCAAAAATAATAAATCCACACTTCTCAGACCTTGATACAATAAAAATTACATGTAATAGAGGGGAATGGAAAGATAAACCAAAAACTAACTGGAAACTAAATAATTTAATTTTAAGTAATGGGTGGATCAAACAATAAATAATAGAAATAATTATATCCAAGATATATCAATAATTATATCCAAGAAAATGATACTGAGACATCATATCAAAATTTAAGGGATGCAGCCAAGGCAGTTTTGAGTGGAAACTTTATATCTCTAAATGCCTATATGAATAGAGAAAGAGGGTATCAATGAATTGGGTATACAACTAAAAAAACTAAAAAAAAGAAGAACAAATTAAATATCCCCAATTAAATACCAAATTAGAAATTCTGAAAATCAAGGAAGAAATGAATAAAAATGAAAGCAAGAAAACTACTGATCCAATAAATAGAACTAAGAGCTGGTTTTATGAAAAAGTCAATAAAATAGATAAACTTTTCTCTAATCTGATTTTTAAAAAATGAAAGAAGATAAACAAATTACCTGTATCAAAAATGAAAAGGGTTAACTAACCACCAAATAAGGAAGAAATTAAAGAGATAATGCAGAGCTCCTTTGCCAAACTATATGCCAATGAATTGAATAACCTAAAGGAAATGGTTGAATATTTACAAAAATACAAACTGCCCAGATTTATAAAAGACAAAATAAAATATTTAAATAATCCCACTTCAGAAAAAAAGAAATTGAAGAAACCATCAATAAACTCCCTAAGAAAATGTCTCCAGGTCCAGATAGATTTACAAGCAAAATCTAACAAACATTAAGGAATAATTATTTCTTATTCTACATTAACTATTTAAAAAATAGGAAAGGAAGGAGGTCTACCAAACTCCTTTTATGACACCAACATCGTGCTGATGCCTAAACCAGGAAGAATCAAAATAGGCAATAGACTTATCTCCCTAATGAATATTGATGCAAAAATCTTAAATAAAATTTTAGCAATGAGACTATAGCAAATTATTACTAGGATAATACACCATGATCAGGTAGATTTATACATATAGGCAGGGATGGTTCAATGTTAGAGAATCCTCAACATAATTGAACATATCAATAGCAAAACCAACAGAAATTATATGATTATCTCAATAGATGCTGAAAAAGTCTTTGATAAAATACAGCATTCATGGGGCGGCTAGGTGGCGTAGTGGATAAAGCACTGGCCTTGGAGTCAGGAGTACCTGGGTTCAAATCCGGTCTCAGACACTTAATAATTACCTAGCTGTGTGGCCTTGGGCAAGCCACTTAACCCCATTTGCCTTGCAAAAACCTAAAAATAAATAAATAGATAGATAGATAGATGATAGATAGATAGATAAAATACAGCATTCATTCCTTTTAAAAACACTAGAAATTTTAGGAATAAATGGAGTTTTCCTTAAAATAATAAATAGTAGCTATCTAAAAAATCAACAATTATTATATGTTATGGTGTTAAACTTGGAGCATTTCCAATAAAATCAGGGGTGAAACAAGGATGTCTATTATTACCATTACTATTCAAAATAGTATTAGAAATGCTAGCTTTAGCAATAAGAGAAGAAAAAGAAATTGAAAGAATCAGGAATTGGCAATAAGGAAGCAAAGCTTTCTTTCACTCTTTGCAGATGATACACTGGTATACTTAGAGACCCCAAGAAAATCATCTAAAAAACTCCTTGAAACAATTAAAAAATTCAACAAAGTAGCAGGATATAACATAAACCCACATAAATCATTAACATTTCTATTTATATTACTAGATATTTCTAAAAAGCCCAAGAACAAGAGATGGAAAGAGAAATTCCCTTTAAAATGACAATAGACAACATTAATTACTTGGGAATCTACTCCCCAAGACAAACCCAGAAACTGAGTAAACACATTCATAAAGTACTTCTCATCCAAATAAAATCAGATCTAAAAAACTAGAAAAGTATCAATTGCTCGTGGTTGGGTCGAGCTTATATAATTAAAATGACAATTCTACCCAAATTAAATTACTTATTCAGTGTCATACCAATCAAACTACTAAATAACTATTTTATGAACTATAAAAAAAATAGTAAGAAAATTTGTCTGGAGCAAGAATAGCAAGGAAACTGATGAAAAAATTGTGAAGGAAGGTGGCCTAGCTCTACCAGATCTAAAACTATACTATAAAGTGGTAGTCATCAAAATTTCCTGGTACTGGTTAAGAATTAGAGTAATGGACCAGTGGATTAGAATAGGTTCTTAAGAAACCATAGTGAATGGCTACAGTAATCTACTGTTTGACAAACCCAAAGGTATCAGCTACTGGGGAAAGAACTCACTATTTGACAAAAATTGGGGGGGAAACTGAAAATAATATAGCAAAACCTAGGCATAGATCCATATCTCACACCCTATACCAAAATAAAGTCAGAATGAGTACAGGATTTAGACATAAAGGGAGAAACCATAGATAAATTAATATCAAGAAATTATCTATGAGATCTATGGAAAGGGGATAAATTTATAGCCAAACAAGAAATAGAGTACACTATAAACTGCAAATTGAATGATTTTAACTATATTAAATTTAAAAAAATTTGCACCAATAAATCAGTGCTACCAGAATCAGAAGGAAAGCAGAAAACTGGGAGACAATCTTTACAAGTAGGAGTTCTGGGAAAGGTCTCATTTCTAAAATATATAGAGAATTGCATCAAACACATAAGATTACACATCATTCCCCAATTGATAAATTGTCAAAGGATATGAATAGACAGTTTTCAAATGAAGAAATTAAAGCTATATAAAATCATATGAAAAAATGCTCCAAATCATTATTGATTAGATAAATGCAAATTAAAAGAACTCTGAGATATCACCTCATACCTATCAGATTGGTTAAGATGAGAAAAAGGGAAAATGATCAATGTAGGAGAGGTTGTGGGAGGATTGGGACATTGCTTGTGGAGTTGTGAAATGATCCAACCATTCTGGAGAGCAATATGGAATTATGCCCAAAGAGAAATTAAACTGTTTCTTCCCTTTAGCCCAGCAATTACAATTCCAGGCCAATATACAGAAGAAATCATAAAAATTGGGGAAAGTCCCACATGTTTCACAATATTCATAGTAGCTCTTTTTTGTAGTGGCAAAGAACTGGAAATTGAAGGAATGCCCATCAACTGGGGAATGGTTGAGCAAGTTATGGTACATGAATACTATGGAATATTATTGTTCTATAAGAAACTATGAATGGTCAGATTCTAGAGAAGCATGGAATGACTTACAGGATCTGATGCTGAGCAAAGGGAGCAGAACCACAAGAATAATGAACGCATTAAAAACAACATTGTGAGATGATCAACCTTGATGGAAGCCACTCCTCTCAGCAAAGAGCTAGGACAAACTGTATTAGATTGGCTATGAACAATACCATCCCCATCTAGAGGAAGAAAAACAAAACAAAACAAAAAAATTTTTTTAAAATCCTTCAGAATATCTCTTATGTATCTCCTTCCCTCACTCCTAATTCCTCATACCAAAAATGACTAATCTGTAAACACATTTATCACAAATATGTATGTACAATGTAAACCTGACTATTGCCACTGAGGGGAGGGGGATGGGAAGAGAGGGTGGAAGGAAATTTTGTAACTTAGAAATATACAAATGCAAATGGATAAATGTTGAAAAACTTTCATAACATACATCTGTTAAAATATCAATAAAATATAATTTCCAAAGTGATAATTATCCTATATTTGACCATATCCAGGTAATATCTAGAGAATTATATTTTGGGGGGGAATTACATAAAAGGAATTTTAATTCAGGAACATGTTAGAGCAAATATGCTTCTATATTTCTGACTATAAGATTCTATGATTGGTATAGCATTTCTGAATCTGGGATATTTGTCAACCACTCTAACTAAAACTTCCCTCTTATAAATGATTAGAAATCTACTCTCCAAATCCAAGGACTTTTTTGAAATAGTGTTCCCTCTTGCCAAGATGAACAGGCATCTTGCTCCCATTTCCTGTCTTCTCCAGTAGAGTACCCCCTCAGTCATTTCTATACATTCTCAAATTTTCAACCTTTGTACCTATGAACTTTCCACAAACTTAGTGATGTCTTCTCCATCATTAAAAAACAAACTTCACTCCATTTGACCATCCTCGGTAGCTATCATCCTACATTTTCCCTCACTTTAAATAATGTCCTCCCTAAGAGAGCTGTTTTCAGTAGGTGTCTCTGCTTCTACTTCTACCCCTTTTTCAATTCATTTCAATTAGTCATCCCATCTCATTGAACTGTTCTTTTAAAAGTTACCGGTTATCTCTTTATTTCAAAATCCAATAGTCTTTTCTTAAACCTCAGCCTTCTTGACCTCTCTATAATCTTTGACATTCTCAATAACCTTCATGTCCTACATAGGTTTTCTTTTATAGATTTCATTACACAGACCTCTGCTGATTCTCCACCTATCTATCCTTCCTCAATCTCCTTTCTTAAATCTTCATCCAAGTTATACCCACAACCTATGAATGTCCCTAAAGGATCTATTCTGGACTCCCTTTTATGGTGATCTCACCAACTCTAATAGGTTCAGGTTCAAATATGTACATATAAATGTATATATATATATATATATATGTGTGTGTGTGTGTGTGTATATGTATTTATCTACATATACATATGAACACATAGTCACATATATTGTGTGTGAATTTTATATAATATATGTACATTATATAAAATTCACACACAATATATGTACATATATTATATAAAATACACACACACACACACACACACACACACACACACACACACACCTTTCCTTACTTATTTGCATGCTGTCTCCTTCAACAACTATGACCTCTTTTAAAGTAGGGACTAAATTTTAATGTCCTTTGCATCTCTAATGCTTAGCACAATGCCTGATCCATAGTAGGTAGCTATGTGCTAGGTAACTGCTCTGAGAATCCAATTTCTTCTAGTACAAGGTAAAATTGATTACTTTTTTTTTAAGTTTTTGCAAGGCAATGAGGTTAAGTGGCTTGCCCAAGGCCACACAGCTAGGTAATTATTAAGTGTCTGAGGCCAGATTTGAACTCCCGTACTCATGACTCCAAGGCTGGTGCTCTATCCACTGCGCCACCTAGCTGCCCCTACAAGCTAAAATTGAAATAATGCTGTCTTAGACTGCTTTGTCACAATGTGAAATCTTATTGAGACTCTAGAGTCAGGTACAAATGTGTGTACATACATGCATGAATATATATGTATATGTATATATGCACACATGCATATATATATATATGCATAGGAATACCATCAACTTCTACCTCTACCAGTTTCTACTTGAGTAAAGTTGATTTTTTTAATTTTTTAACTTGATTTTTAGAGCTTAATTATGTAATTTTACAGTTATCATTTTAAAAAATTTCATATTATATCTGAAATATTTGTTATGCTATATGTTTCAATCTGTCAAGATCTTAATTTTATTATTTTGAGTTTTATCTCTTCCTCCTAACTTTGTGTCAGTCAAAAATTTGATAAGCAGGCCATCTATATCTTTATCCAAGAAATGTATTATTTTGATAGAAAAATGTTGTAAGAGGACAAGATTTAAATAAATTTAATTTAATTTTTAAAATTTAATTAAATAAAAACGCCACAAGTTAATGCTCTGAGTAAGATTCTTTTTCAACCAGCCTTTCTTCTTTGGAGGTGGGGGTTGGGAGGAAATTAAGGTTAAAAATACAACATATCTAAGATGTTGCCTCAGGGGTCTCCCCACTCCAATCCATCTTTCATTCATTCAGCTGCCAAAGTGATTTTCTTAAACCATAAACTGAACATATAGCCTCCTATGCTAACTCCAGTTACTCTCTGGTAACTGCAGAATTAAATTAAAAAATCCTCTTTTCATCTTTTAATGCCCTTTATAGTCTGGCTCCTTCTGACCTTCTCAGTGCTATATCTCATTTTCCTCTACATTCTCTATGATAAAGCAAAACTGACCAACTTACTCTTCCTTGAACAAATTATCCCATATCCTACCTCCAAAACTTTTCACTGGCTGTCCACCATGTCTGTGATGCTCTTATTACTCATCTCTGCCTTCTGAACTCTCTATTCTCATTCAAGATTCAAAACAAATCTTAACTTCTACCTTCTAGGCCATTTCTAATCCACAACCTTTTGAACTGGACCTTGTTCCATAATGCTTTTTCTTGTCATTAAGACTCCTCCATTATTTGGCATTACGATACACATCCAACCTTATCTTTTTTTGCTTTTTTCTGTTCACCATATACTCCAAGGTGGAACTACTCTCTACCACAAAATATAAATTTCATTCTCCTACTGTCCTCACTCTATTATCTGTCCTTGAGAAGTCCTCACTAATTCATTCATCAACAAGCATTTTTGAAGCACTTAATTTACTCCAGGGTAGCAGTGGCAAAGTAGATATTGTAGAGTCTGGAGTCAGGAATTCAAATCTGGTTTCAGACACTTACTAGCTCAATCTGGCAAGTCACTTAACCTTGTTTGCTTCAGTTTTCTCATCTGTAATGGGAGCTAGAGAAGGAAATGGCTAACTACTCCAGTATTCTTGCAGAAAAAAAAAAAAGCACCAAAACAAATGAGTTTACTAACAGTCAGACATGACTGAATGAGCTGAATACTTGGAGTGGGAGGAAGGCACTAACAAATAGGGGGATTGAACGGAACTGATGGATTCTAAAAGGCAATGATCAGGAGGAAGTGAATTCATGACTAGAAGATAATCAATTCAAAGGCAAGGAGATTTGAGTTGGGAATTATGTGTGGGAACAGTAAAAAAGAGCTATATTTGCTTGGAACATAGTGTACTGAAAGGGAATAATGTATAATAGATCTAGAAAGGTAGGTTGGGGTCAGATTTTGCTGGACTTTTAAGTACCAAACAGTGGAGCTTATATTTGATCCTACTAGAGTTTATCAAGCAGAGGAGAGATATGATCAGACCTGCCCTTGGCAGTTGTGCTGAAGTTCAATTAGAGTACAGGAAGATGCTATCAACCTTCAGAAAAACAAATAATTGGGAAATAAATATAGTTTGGTCTCACATATATGTGTATGAGTGTTTATATGCACACATGAGATGATAATAGATATCTATGTCTATGTGTGTATCATTATTTATGTATATGTATATATCCATGCTTAATTTTAGCCTTCTTTAGGGTGGTGGAGGAGGAAGGGAAAAACAAATAAAAAATACACAGTAGAGAAGAAAAGAAAACCAACAAGGAAGCAAAGAAAAGCTGGGCAGCTTTGAAAACATTATGTGGTATTAATTATTACATAGGTTTTCTAGAAATGGAAATTTATTGTTTTATATTGAATCCTCTCTTATGTTCTGCTATGAATGTAGCAATTTTTCTTTTCTCATTTTGTGTTTAAGTTTAAAATAATAAAAAATTAAAAGTAGAATTAGAGTGGAGAAGGACTTGAAAGAAAGGAGAACAATTAGGAGGCTATTGCAATAATCCAGGCAAGGTGATGAGAGCCAGAATTAGAGTAGTGGCTCTATGGATAGAAAAAAAGGGAAGGTATATGATTTCATCAGATTGTCATAATAAGATCGATTGAATATATAGAATGAGTGATAGGGAGAGGTTGAGGATAACCCCAAGTTATGGAGCATAATTGAAAGACCAGTGGTGCTAGTGACAGTAAGAAGAAATTTCACAAGAAGATTGGTTTTGGGAGAAAGAATATGAGCTATATTTTAAATAAAATTGATGATGAGTTTGAGATGTCTTCAAAATATTCAGTTGGAAATGTGAAATAGACAGATGATGATGTGGGACCAGAGCTAAGAAGAAAAACCAAGTCTAGCTATATGGACCCATAAGACTCTTAATTTTTTAAATCTTAACTAATATGTTATATTTTCTCCATGAAACCTTCTCTGATCCCAATGTTGGAGACAATCCCCCCCTTCAGTTTTCACTTACTGCTCTCAAGGACCGAGTCCTAAATTTTGTAATATTAACATAGCATTTTTATACATTATTTTTATTTGAGGCTCATAACCCAATGAGGAAAGTAGTATGGGTGTTATTGTTTTCATTGTTCAGCTGTTTCAGTAATGTCTTGTGCTACCTGATCCCATTTGGGATTTCCTTGGCAAAGATCCCAGAGTAATTTGCCGTTTCCTCTTCCACATCATTTCACAGATAAGGAAACTGAGGCAAATAGAGTTAAGTGACTTGCCCAGGATCACACAACTATTGGTCATATTTGAACTCAAAAAGATGTCTTCCTGACTCCAGATCCAGCACTATATCTACTGCACCACCTAGCTGCTCATTTTGGAGAAAAAGAAACAGGCTCAGAGAAGTTAGAGACTCACCAGTGGTGACAGAGACAGTACATGACAAAAGGGAAATTTGAATTTGGTCTTCCTGATTCCAATACTATACCACACTACCCATCAGCCTCCTTCTTTGCATACAGCAGGTACTCAATAAATGCATGGTTTTTTAAATTAAATTTATTTATTCTCATTCTGTGCAAATAATGTTTTTTTATATATTAATAAAATATTCTTGTTTAAGAGTAAACAAAATACCCCCTCCTCCAAAAAATATAGATTCACTTGGACTATAAAGTAAAGGGGAGAGGAAAAAAAAATTAAAATTAAAATTAAAAAAATAATAGTAATAATTATAGGTATGGCCAGGTGGCGCAGTGGACAGTGCACCAACCCTGAAGTCAGGAGCATCTGAGCCCAAATCTAGCCCCATACACCCAACAATCACCCAGCTGTGTGACCCCATGCAAGCCACCCCAACCCCACTGCCCTGCAAAAACCACAAAAAGAAAAAAAAATACCCAAAATAAAATAAAATAGTAATAATAGTAGGGGTGGCTGGGTGGTGGACAGAGCACTGGCCCTTGAGCCAGGAGTACCTGGGTCCAAATCTGGCCTCAGACACCCAATGATCACCCAGCTATGTGGCCCCAGGCAGGCCACCCAGCCCCATTTGCCCTGCACCCTCCCCCAACTAATAATAATAAAAAATGTGCTTCAGTCTTTGTTCCAACACCAACAGCTCTGTCATGGGTGGATCACATTCTTTATGGTAAGTCCATTGCAAAATTTACTTCCATATTTTTCCACTGTTGCCATTGCTGATTGCAACTCTCTCCTTTCGTACTTCTCCACTATCATGTACTATATTTTCTCTCTCCTTTCACTCTGACTCTGCTTTAGGGTCGCTGAGTGGCGCAGCAGACAGATCCCCGGCCCTAGGGCCAAGAGGCCCCGAGCCCCCATACCTCCCCTTAGGCCCAGCACCCACCCGGCCCTATGGTCCCAGACAGGCCATCCAATTCCAGCCCCTTGCAAGAAGTAAAAAAGAAAATGTGTTATATCTGACCATTCTCCCCCCATGGTCCATCCTCTCCTCCATCATTCAAATCTCTCCTTCTTACTCCAGATGTCTATACCCCATTGGGTATAAATGCTGTTTCCTCCCCTAGCTACCTCTGATGAGAGCGAAGATTCCCTCATTCCCCCTTGCCTTCTCCCCTTCCATATCATTGCAATAACTCGTTGTAATAAAGAAAAATCTTATTATGTGAAATATCTTGGCCTACTCCCCCTCTCCTTTTTCTTTCTTCCATTACATTTCCCTTTTTACTATTGACTCCTTTTTTATACCACATTTTATCTTCAAACTCAGCTTTCTCCTGTGCTTCATCTATAAAAGCTCCTTCTACCTGCTCTATTAACTGAGAAGGTTCATATGAGTATTATCAGTGTCACTTTTCTATACAGGAATACATGCAGTTCATCATCATTAAGTCCCTCATATTTTACCCTTCTCCTCCAATCTCTATGCTTCACCTGAGTCCTGTATTTGAAGATCAAACCTTCTGCTCAGCTCTGGCCATTCCAACAGGAACATTTGAAATTCCCCTGGTTCATTGAAAGTCCATCTTTTTCCCTGGAAGAGGACATTCAGTTTTGCTGGGTAGTTGATTCTCAGTTGTATTCTAAGCTCTTTTGCCTTCCAGTATATTATATTCCAAGCCCTACGAGCTTTTAATGTAGTTGCTGCTAAGTCCTGTGTGATCCTGACTGCAGCTCCATATTTGAATTGTGTCCTTCTGTCTGCTTGTAATATTTTCTCTTTGACTTGGGAGTTCTAGAACTTGGTTATAATATTCCTGGAGGTTGTTTCTTTTGGATCTCTTTCTCAGGGAGATCGGTGGAGTCTCTCCATTTCTATTTTACCCTCTGCTTCTAGGATATCAGGGCAATTTTCCTGTAGCAATTCTTTGAAAATGATATCAAGGCTCTTTTCTTGATCATGACTTTCAGGTATTCCAATAATTTTTAAATTATCTTTCCTAAATGTGTTTTCTGTATCAGTTGTTTTTTCAATGAGATGTTTCACATTTTCTTCTAATTTTTCATTTTTTTGGTTTTGAAGTATCGAGTCCTGATTTCTCATAAAATCAGATCTCCCTGAGTTCTATTCTTTGTCCGAAGGATTTGTTTTCCTCAGAGAGCTTTCTTATCTCCTTTTCTGTCTGGCCAATTCTGCTTTTTAAAGCATTCTTCTCCTCAATAACTTTTTGAATTGTTTTATCCATTTGACCTAAGCTGGTTTTTAACATGTTATTTTCTTCAGCATTTTTTTGGATCTCCTTGACTAATCTGCTGACTTCATTTTCATGGTTTTCCTACATCTCATTTCTTTTCCCAGTTTTTCTTCTAACTCCCTCACTTGATTTTCAAAGTCTTTTTGAGCTCTGCCATAGCCTGAGCCCAATTTACATTTTTCTTGGAGTCTTTAGATGCAGGAGCTTGGACTTCCTCATCTTCAGATTGAGTGTTTTGATCCTTCTTGGGATCACAGGCAAAGTATTTCTCAATGGTGTTCCTCTTTTTTTTCTCTCCTTACTCATTTTCCCAACCTGAGCCTGGTTTTGCTGTGCTTCCTGAGCTTTTGGGACACTCCCACAAGGGTCTCAGTGTGTGAAGCTCTGTCCTCCCTCATGGTCTATGAATGACCATAACGCTCCCCTCTGCCACAGGGCTGAGGTGGGGGGGGGGCTGCTGTTCTATGGGGGGGGGGGCCTAGACTGTGATCAGGATCTGCATGTGGTCAGAGCCCCAGAGTCCTGTTCCAGGGACAGAGGACAGAGCTCTGCAGTCTCTCTCTGCTCCCTCCCCAGGCTCTGCACTCCTGCCCCGGGGGCTCCTGCTTACTGGCCTCTGCTTCCTGTTCTTGGATCTGGGCTGCTGCAGTCACACTGTTTGCTATGTGCCCTGAGGGCTGGGCTTCATGTGCACTCTCTGGCAGAGGTCCCCCCTGCTGATCCCCCAAGTTGTGCCCGGTGCTCCCCGGGTGTAGGTCAGGAAACTCCCCACTACTGTGAGCCATGGCCTCTGGGAGGCTGAAGTCCCTTCGCTCTGACGAGCTACCCCTCTGGCAGGCGGCCCCTCCAACCCTGGGGAGCAGCAGAGCCTTTTAGCTCTTTTCCAGGTTACCCTGAGTTGAAGAACTGCTTCACTAGGTCCCTCTGTGGGTTCTGTCTCTTGAAAATTTAGTTAGAGTCCTTAGTTTATAAGTTTTAAGAGATAGCACCTAAGAGACATCCTCTCTTGTCACCATCTTGGCTCTGCCCAGCAATAAATGCATGTTTAACTGAATTAGGTAATTGGGAAAGCTTTACTAGTATATTATATTTCTTTTAACTTATCCCCACTTTGGGTAGAGAAAGAGGATTATAGGGCCAGAAGATTTAGAATTGGGATCTAGTTAATGAGTTTCTACTGCTATAAGCTATCATTCAGAAGATGTAGTACCACTTTTCAAATTGGTATGCATCTGGTACTTTTGTCTGATTTTTCTCCTCTCATATTTGCTTTCTTCCGCCCTCTCAAACCCTGACCCTTCCTTCTCCTCTCTCTTTGCTATACTCTATCTTGTGTTATGAAGAATACTTCCCAAAGTTAGTGTCGTCTGAGAATGTCATTAATGTATCCTTCCCGCCCTCCCTTCCTCTTCCAGAGAGTTACAATGGTGTAAGCCAGACAGAGACCTGCCCTCCCTTCTCTAGGGTGACCCCTGACCACTCCCAGCAGCTGTGTATCCCAGACTCTCCCTCCCAAGGTGAATCCTCCTTCCTGCTTTACTGCTCAAATTGCTCTTCTTCAGCACAAACCACATAGACATTTCTCTGAGCTGCCTCTCAGCTGCTCCAAACACTTTGCTCTTTTCAGAATACAGCTAACTGTGCCTTCCCCCACTTCCCTTTCCTTAAATCATTTACCTTGCCAGCCTTGCACATTTCCGTGGCATGGCTAGGCTTTTGGTAGATTAGCAGTAGGATGAGGTTCCTGTCTTCTGGGGCAAAACAGAATCACCCACCTCCTCTACATACATCCCCTGTCAAGTAGGGCAACAATTTGTTCTCGGTCTTTTCTAATACATCCTTTAGAGGTATTTTTTTTCCTTTTGCTTTTCCCACCCCCTTCTCCCACCCAACTTGAGTTTTTTACAGACTCAAAATGCCTCTGTGTGAGGGAAGTCTGATTCGCTAGACAGAAGCTGGTGGGAGGTGAGAGATTTCACCTAAGTCGCCTAGTCTGGAAAGACTTCTGCATGAAGCCAAATTTAAGAAGGAGAGACAGGTGGCTTTGGAAGCAGGGGGAAGGAGATTCCAGACCCACGAAGCAAAGATTTGGACTCTGCAGTGAGAGGACATAAAGGGGCCTGGAAATGGATTTTCATGATGTTCTAAGGGCCAGGGCACACTCAGAGGGAGAATGGGGCCTGTGGAAACCTGAAAGTAAAACAGGTGGACCTCAACTCATTTAACATTTCTGTGGTTCAGTTTCTACATCTACAAAAACCAAAGGAAATAAAAGCTAGTATTCTCCATAACCCATGGGAATGAGTGGGAAGATAAACTAGGCAAGGTCATTTTAGCCCTGTCTGAGCTGGCTTCCAAGAAAATCCCTAACAAGAAGAGCTGTATGATATTTAAAACTAAACAGAAAAAAAGTGTCAAGGTTTGGGGGAGAAAGGTACTATTAACATTATTAGAACAAGATGAAGATATAATTTTCATGACCACTTCTGATTTAGAGATGTTTATTATTCATATTCTGCCAGTTTGAGTTTTCATGTCCCTTTTATTTAATTTTATTTTCCTCATATGCAATTTAAACAGTTTAATAGGTGATCCTGGGTAGAATGGGCACTAAAACTCCCGTTCTCTTTTACACACAGTGAAATTTAAACCTCTAGGGGGAAGTATATTTTAAATGTATTTGTACTCAAGCATGGATATAACTGGAACTGGACTCATCTATACTCTGACTTTCTGGTCAAGAGGAGAGCTCAGACCTTAAGGAAGACATGTCCAAATGGAGATCACCTGGCAAAGAAAGGTAAAAAAGTGATCATTTAAAGGGCTATCTACAGTTGGCGACTCTCCAATTGGCCCAAGAAAAGAGACTCTTCTATCTCCCTCTCTCTCAATCTCTCTTTCTCTGTTTCTCTATCTCTCTGTCTCTCTGTCTCTGTCTCTCTCTCTGTCTCTGTCCCTCCCTCTTCTTTCCTCTCTCTTTTCTTCTTATATCCCTATATATCATACATATATGAAAATTTTAGATATAAATATATTTATTTATGTATTAATTATATAAGTATATAGTAGATTTTAAACACTGCTCTTTTATATATGTACATATATAATTTTAAATAAGCAAAATGAACAAGCCTATATGAAAATAATTTTAATCAGAGTCAAGATTCAGGTTTCTGATATAAGAATCTAGCTCTGAGCAGATTTTTATATTAGAAATTGAAAGAGCCCTAAAGACAAAGGAAGTTTTAGTGTGTTTGAAAATCCACAGAAAGATGTCTTTCCTAATGTGAAGAGTCAGGTATGAAATGAGACCACAAAAATGTTGGCATTTGTAAATATACCATTTATATACTTGCTTGAAACCAAGTACCATGCTGTGATTTTTTACAAAGTAGCAAATGGAAGAAACCTGTGAACCCTGATAACACTTTGACCAAGAGTTACTCTGCTATTATGATTGGACAACAGATTCCTTTATGTTACTCCACTTAAGACTCTGTCAACTTATATTTTAACCCCTATTTCTGGAGGTTTCTTCATCTATAAAAATGTGCTTATGGTTGAAACTTGACATAAATTCTTTACCAGAAATGTTGGGTTTGTACCAAGGTTTCCCCACCCTACCCCCAATCACTTTGATATATTTTCCTGTGAGGACTAAAAAGGAAACATAGTTTGGACTGAAGATAGGATTGTTCTGATTAGAAAATAATAAAAAAAAGTAAAAAAAGAAGAAAATAGTAATGGCTGCCAAAGAGGCAAAGTTGTCCAGGACAGCCATGAAAAGAAGATGCCCACATAGCCACAGGCAGCCTAAGCCAATGCAGGTATTGGGTCAAAAAAAATTCTCAAACTCTGGGATTGTATTCAATTCTATTTATGTTTGGAGTTTTCCTGGGACTTCATGTCAGGGACATAAACTAGGGCTAATGATTGCATGGGGATAGTTTTCTATAACAAAACCTCCCATTTATTGCCTGCTCCTGTCTCTTATTTCTCACCAGCTCTAATTTATCCAGATCATTTCTGCTAACAAACTAACTTGCACAGAAGAAAATGTCTGTAAAATGCTTTTCAAATCTTAAAGTGACAAATATGGTGTGTGTGTGTATATATATATATATTATATACATATATCTATATATTTAATTTATTATTAGAAACCATTCTCATCTTGCTTAATGAAATTCAGTTGAAAATGGTCCTGGAACAACTTGCTATCCTGTTATTATTCTTTTACTTTTAAGGTTCTATTGCACAAATGGTGAAAATGACAGCCTTTTGTAGCTCAATAAACATATTAGAATACAAGATCATCTTCCACAGGCTCATTGAAAGCATTCTCAGTTCAACCTCTATTGCAGACAGGATGACAAGGATAAGCTGCTCCTTATCCTATTCATACATGATTTTGATTTTTTTTATGACTCTATATTTTGAAAATTCAAAAACATTTTTTTCTAAGTGGTTCTGAGACTATAAGTTTCTGACATGGCAACATCTATTATTATTAGGAAGAAAAAATATTTTATTTATGTTTAAACACCTATTTTGCGCCAGACACATTCGATAAATATTACCTCATTTGAGCTTTACAACAACCCTGGGAGGTAGGTGCTGTTATTTTCCCCATTTTATATTTGAAGAAACTGAGGGAGACAAACTTTAAGTGACTTGACCAGGGTCACCAGTCTAGTGTCTAAGGTTGGATTTGAACCCAGGTCATCCTGATTCCAGATCCAGGACTCTATTTACTGTACCACCTAGGTACCTATTTGGGGCTAGTAGATGGCACAGTAAAGTGTCAGACCTGGAGTTAGGAAGATTCATCTTCCTGAGTTTGAATCTGACCTCAGGTATTTACTAGCTGTGTGATCCTGAATAAGTCACTTAACTATTTGCCTCACTTTCTTCATCTGTAAAATGAATTAGAGAAGGAAATCACTCCAGTACCTTTACCAAGAAAACTCCTAATGGGGTCACAAAAGTGTTGAACTCAACCAAAACTGAAAAAAAAACAACAACAACTAGCTGCTTGTTACTATAATTATTTTTATTAGCGCTTTCTCATCAATGGACTTCAGGTAGAAATTATCCTAAAACAAATAAATATCTATTATTTGTTTATGTTTCTCACTCTAACTGGTATCAAATAAGTAGATAAAATAACTACTTTTTGTAGTTAAATAATAACCTTCATCAAGTTAACTAAAAGCAGTCATGGCATAACTCTAGGAAGAGACAGGATATCATTATTATTATCATTATTATTATTATTTGATATGATATCCTACTATTATAGAATTAATTGATCAGGGACTTCAGTCCATTTTTATGTAGATTTATGGTTCATCAGTCTTCTGATTATTCTCTTCTCTGAGTTTTCATGACATCTCTCTTTCCTGCCTGGCACTCCTCAGTATCTTTTACTGGGTCTACATCTCTGTCACACTCTCCAAACATGTGTCCCTTAAATGCTGTGTCCTGGGCTTCTTTTCTATTTCTGTTCTATACTATCTCATTTGTTGATTTCATCAGCTAGTACTTCTATACAAATGATTTATACAGTGGATATCTCATAGACATCAACATGTACAAAACAAAATCTCCTCAAAATTCTCTCCTCTTCTAGCTTCTCTATTACTGTGGAGGTCACCACTATCTCCCCAGTCACCCATGACGACAATTTTAGTGTCATCTTTGACTTCTCATCGTCATGTACCCCATGCATACAATCTAATGCCAAACCTTTCCATCTTTATTTTCATAACAACTCTCCCAAATGATCCCTCCTCTTAATTCACACAATACAGCACTAGTTCAGACACTCATCATCTCTTAAATGAACTTCAATGATCTCCCTGCCCCAAGACTCTCCCCTCCTCCAAGCCTCCATTCAGCTTCAAAAGCAATCTTTTTAAAGCAATCTTTATTGTTGCCCTGATCAATGAACTCCAGTGGCACTCTATTTCATCCATGATCAAATATAAAACCCTTTGTTTGACACCTAAATCTTGTCTTTTCCTACCCTTTCTACTTTTCTAACCTGTTTGCACTATATGTCATTCATCAATTCTACAATCCAACTATGCTGACCTATTTTCAACTGAATAGGATACTGTCTCCCTCTTTCATTTGTTTTCACTGTCCATCCCTCATATCTGGAATGCTTGGCCCACCCTCTCCATTTGTTACCAGACTCAATTCAAGTCTGACCTTCTATAGGAAACTTTTCAGCTGCTTATAACATCTTTCTGAAAATATACTCACATAGACATATAAACATATTAATATGACATATAGCTATCATATAAACACATGTATCTTGTATGTACCTAGTTATTTTCTTGCTGTCTCTCTAACTAGAGTATAGAATCCCTGAAAGATAGGAACTGGTTTTTGCCTTTCTTGAAATCTGAATTCATGACCTCAAACATAAGTGCTGCCTACTTTAGTAGTAGGGACCATGTACATGAACATGTTTCTGTCAGTATTTTGGTATTTCTGACTTGTTCCGGTTTATCTTACCTTCTTGAGATACTAAAAGATACAGGACCTCTACAAACTCCATCCTCCTTGTCAAACTATCATTATTTCAATTAGAGTAAGTTTCACACTCTATGCAGATCAGTCTATTTCTTGACTTCTTAAGAAAAGTAGCCTCATACTGACTGTGGGTTAGAACAGTCAGTGGTACTGCCAGAGTCCATTTAATCAAGATTTCAGAGTTTCTGCCAGGTCTTCTCAACTACTATAATGAACTCGGGTGCACTGAGTCTTTGCCATTCATCATCCTGGCAGATATTCCCCTACTTTGTCATTACTTTCTCTCTTTCAAAGCATAGACAATAGGATAGACTTTGAAGTAGCATTATTTTTTAAATAAAATTTTATTGATATCTTTAATTTTTATATTGTATATATTTTATCAATGTTTCTCTCTCCCAAAGAACTATCCATATAACAAATAATATTTTTGAAAAAGAAGACAAAAAGTAGATAAACCTATTAGTATATTAACAAAATTCATTAGTATATCAAAACAATCAACAAAACCTATTAGTATTTAAAAGTCTGAAAATATATGCAATGTACTACATCCTGGATCTTTACTGTGGGCTAAGGATATTTTCTCTTCTTTGAGACTATACTGATTTGTAATTCTGCAATATTTATTTTTTATTGTTTTATTATTATTATTATTCTTTCCATTTACATGCTTAAGGTCATTGAGTGGGTGGGCATGATAAAAAATAAAACTGTTAGGGATTTAAAAGAAGAAAAGAGATTGATAAGAGGTGGCAAGACTTTACAAAAGAACTATACAAGAAGGATCTCTACATCACTGATAGCTGTGATAATGTAGCTACTGATCTAGAGCCAGACATCCTGGAGAATGAAGTTAAGAGGACTTTAGAAAGCACTTTTAACAATAAGATTAATGGAATGATGGAATTCTAGTTGAGTTACCTAAAATTCTAAAAGATGATGCTATTAAAGTTCTGTTCTAAATATGCTAGCAAATTTGAAAAAAATAACAGTGGTCACAGGATTGGAAAATTTATATCCTAGTTCTAAAGGAGGAATATTCAAATTATGAAATAATTATGCTCATTTCACACACCAGCAAGGTTATGCTTTAGATTCTGCAAACTAGGCTTTAGAAATTTGTGAACCAACAATTGCAAGGAGAGTAGGGTGATTTTCAAAGAGGCAGAGGAACTAGAGATCAAATTGCCAACATTTGCTGGGTTCTGAAGAAAACAAGAGAATTCCAGAAAAAAAAATCTACTTATGTTTCATTCATTACATTAAAACTTTTGACTGTATGAATCACAAGAAAGTGTGGTAAATTCTCAAAAAGATGAGAGTACCAGATCATCTTACTTGTCTCCTAAAGATCTGTGGGTAGGCTGAAAAGCATGTTAGAACTAAACTTGGAACAACTGACTGGTTTAAGATTGAAAAAAAAAGAGTATAACAAGGCTGTATATTTATTTAACTTATATAGAGAGTATATTGTGTGAAATACTAGGCTGGATGAATCAAAAACTGGAATAAAGATTGCCAGGATAAATATCAACACTCTCAGATATGCAGATGATGATATCTGATGGCAAAAAGTGAAGAATTAAGAAGACTCTTAATGAGGGTGAAAGAGAATAATGTAAAAACTGACTTACAGCTTAAAATAAAAACAAACAAGAGTTTGACAAATGCCCCATCACTTCTTAGCAAATCAAGGGAGAAGAAATAGAAGTAGTGTCAGATCTTATATCCTTGGACTTAAAGTTCACTGTAAATGGCAGTTACAGTCATGAAATTAAAAGAGATGTGTTCTTTGGAAGGAAAGTTATGGCGACTCTAAGCAGCAAACAAAAAAAGTAGAGATATCACTTTGCTAACAGAGGTTCATATAGTCAAAGATATAGTTTTTCCAGTAGCAATGAATGACTGTTAAAGTTACACTATAAGGAAAGCTGAGTGCTACAGAATCAATGCTTTCAATGGTTCTGGAGAAGACTTTTGCAATTTCCTTGGACAACAAAGTAATCAAATCAATCAATAGTTGAAAGAAATCAATCCAGGCTATTTGCTGGAATGTCAAATACTGAAGCTGAACTTAAAGACTTTGTTCACTTAAGAAGATGGAACTGTGGAAAAGACTGATGTTGGATGCTGGAAAAGATTGAACATGAAAGAAAATGGGAATGGTAGAGAATGAGATGGATAAATAGGATCACAGAAACAATGAGTAAGAACTTGGATAGACTTCAAGAGATAGCAGAGGACAGAAGGGTCTGATATACTATGATCCACTGCATCATGAAGAGTCAAACATGACTGAACTACAGAACAATAAAAGTCATTATGTATGTTTTCTTGGTTCTGCTTATTTGACTCTAAATAAGATCATAAAAATATTTTCCTGTTTCTCTAATATTCATCATATTCATCATTTCTTATAGCACCCTAATATTCTACTGCATTCATGTACCATAATTTGATAGATATTCCTCATTCAATATGCTTTTACTTCGTTTCCAATTCTTTTCTATCACATAAAGTGTTACTGTAAATATTTTGTTGTATATGACTTATCAGTAACTTCCTTGGGAAATAAAGCTAATAGTAGAGTCTTTGTATTTCTGTTCTTGCTAAATCTTCTAAGTAAATATCCATTTGCAAAACTAATTAAATGGAATGGAGATGCTAGTTGCTGGTGGTTAATGTTGAGAACAATATGAGAATCAGGACTTGAGACCATAGCAGTAGTGTAAAATACCTCACTGTTAGTCAAGTATTTCCCTAGAAATACTGAGGGTCAAATTATCTGACATTGCTATGGAAGAGTAAGGTTCAGACTATTCCATATGTGTTAGCCTCAGATGGAAGAGTGCCTGGAGTCTCTCCATTTACAGCACCGTGTCTCTCTTCTCCCTGGAAAGCTGTCATACAAGAACCAGCTACAGAATGTCTATGTTTGCTCCAAATTCCTCATAGGAATTGCATCAGTCAAGCATTTTCTGCATGCTCACTGGGGCTGGGCTCATTATCCAATCCTCCATCACATTTATATACATGACTTTCTTCCGTGTTAGGTTGTAAGCCCTTAGGGATCTGTGTCTGTGTCCCATCTACATTTGTTTTCAGGGAGCCTAGCAGAGTACCTAATACAAAGTAGCTATCTAATTTCAAAAATGTTTGTGGAATTGAATCAAAGTCTGAAAGCTTTGCATTAAATAATACTGCAATTAACTGGAAGATGCCAGTAATTGCTAACCTGATCCTACCTGAAGGTTACATAGACACCAATGTTCTAATCTAAACAGATTCTTAGGTGTTAATTCTGTGCTTTTCTAGAGCTCAGGGTCTGGAATGTAATCCAGAATGTGATCTTCAATATCACTTGTCAAGAATCAGGCCTGAGGAGATATTTTCCATCCGTGTTTACACTGGTCAGGCCACTAAGAAAACCAATCTGTTGCTTTTGGTCCTGGATGATGCATCACAGATTTTAATCCTGCTCTGTTCTATCCAGTAGTTTTTCAATAGCAACACTCCAATACCTTGTAATACTATTACTGTCACTTTCAAACAAGCTCAGAATGTGCACTAAGAAATATTTTTTTTCTGAAACCTACCATCTCAGTAATAGAAAAGGCTCTATCATGTTGGTTGATCTTGGCTTAAGGGCAATTTTTTTTAAAAAAGTTATTGGCATCAGAGCTTCAAAAATTTTTTAAAGTTGTGAAGGTATGCTAGCAGAACTGCTAAAAGTAATTGGCTATGGCTGTTAGCTATGGATATTGGAAATATTTTCCATAGGTATTTTTTAAAATGAAGTACAAAATCCAAAAAAAGTAATCTGATTTCCTTCTAAAAATGAATATGAATTGTAGCAACTTACTTTGGAAATCCTGTCTTAAGCTTTCAGATAAGAGCCCTGTAATTGACTATATAGCCCTACTTAGAAGAATTTGTATGTTTAGATTTAGGTAACTCACAGTTCATATCCATGCAAAATCAACACTTAAAATTGACAAAAATAATCAAAGTAGTGGAGGAGGTAAGCATCAAGCCATTTCTTCAATGTAACATATTTCTCCAAGTCTAATTTAAATTGACCATAGATACTCCCCAAGCACACTTGACATCATATTGGAAAGTATTTCCATTGACTACTCATGTGGTAGGTTTTAGGGATTTAAAACGGCATTAATCAGTTGTTTTAAACAAAAGAAACATATAGACAAGATTGAGTGGATTCATGGAGTTACCCTGTCATTTCACAGGTTGGCTAATTCTCTGCTTCATGATATCCCCAGTGGATTCAGACCCAAAGGTATCAACATGATCTTTTTTAGGATAACATTTTCACCACTTTTTTTGCATAATGAAGCAAAAAGGTTAAAAGGAGCAGGTTGTTTGTCATGGGCACTCTTTCCTCCCTCTTCCATATTCTCTACTGTGGAACTGAATTCACTGATGTGTAACTAGTTTCTTCCCATCAATTAGAGAGTTTAAAACCATTCTAAAACCTTTATATCCCAAAACTTTATGTTGATATTCAACAAGAAGGAAAGTTAGATCTAATTTTTAAAGGAGATAGTAAGGGATTTTGGATAACCCATAAACAGCCCAAGGATAGGAAAAATATTCTCCCTAGCCATCTAGAGTCAACAAGATAATAATGAAAAGGAAATGGATTTAGGGACAAGAGACTTGGGATCAAATTTTGACTCCAGAACTCAGAAGCTATGATGTCTTGGACAGGTCACCAAATCTCTTCAAGCCTTAGCTACTTCATTTGTGAAATAAGAGAGTTGAAATCAATGACCTCAAAGAGTTCTTTTGGCCTTACTATTATCCTGTGATCTAACATTCTTTCCCTGATTAATATATATTACACAATAACCTTCTTAACAGAAAGGAAACTAAGACTAGGAGATTGATCTAGATAAACCTGTAAACAACAGTCAGAGGAAAACAATTTTAAATCACCTCTAATCCAGTTTGAATTTAGATTGGTGGCATTTGAAGTGAAAAGCCTTGAATCCTATTATCAGTCCTTGAGCCTGCCAATCTCTCATAATCAGTAATTCATTTCAGTGAGAAATCATCAGTACTGGGTAACTATTCGTTTTGCTGGGCCAGGTGATAGGAAATAGATCATCTTTTCAAAGTAACTTTTAACAACAGCCGTGGGTAGCAACATATTTGTTCCCAGTGACATTTTCATTATGCAAGTAGTTTGATTCATTTCTGTTTTGAAAAATAGCATCAGCATTAGCTAACATTTGGCCTGGTTAAATAAAATGGGTATTAGCTTGTCTAGAAGAAATGACAGCAACACCATGTTGAACCTTTTTTCATGCATTCAAAATGGAAAAGTCTCTATTCCTTAATTTGAAGCAATGTTTAGAGATTTCATTTTAATTTCATTTTGTGAACTCAATTAATATCAGATCAAAAAACAGTAGCTATAATTCTTCAATGACCTTTTCAAGAAACCTGTTTACTTTCCTTTTTTGTTCTTAGCATCCTGGTTGGGTGCATGGTCTCTGGGGGTTCTTATTTTTGTTTAAGGAATTGAATAAAGTAGATTAACATACATTTTATATTTTATCTTTTAGATATTCATTAATACTGCAATCTATGCACAAATTTATTGGGTATCCTTTCACAGCTTTAGAAATGTAAACTAAGTCTATCTATCCCATATCCTTTCTTAAGTTCACACAGACTAGGTCCCATCTTGAGGCTGATAATAACAGATTAATTTTTCTTTGTACTTTTTCATTCCTTCTTTCTTTTTTCTTTCTTTGCTTTTTTTACTTCCTTCCTTCCTTCCTTTCTTCTTACTTCTGTCTATTGATTCACTATCCCCTCAAGAATTTATGCCAGGAAATCTTCAAATGTAATTAATTTGTTTATCTCATGTCTATAGGTTGCCACAAGTGCTGAATAGGGTCCATGGTTGCTATCAAAACACCCAAGAAAACAAATGAACATTGCATATAAGAGATCCTCTATTTCACCACAGAGAACCTGCAAAAGGTCCTCAGATGTCTAAACATCCAAGGAAACAAATGAACATTGCGTATAAGACATCCTCTATCTCATCACAGAGAACTTGCAAAAGTTTCTCAGATGCAGAGAAGTTGATAAGTGACACAAAAAGTACATAAAGCACACACAATGATTCCCTTCAGAAGGGAACTTCTGCTGGCAGTTGGACAATATTCTGGTGCATTCTTAGTTTTCCCACAGGGTTCTTCTCATGTGTTTCAACCCCAGTGCAGACACTGACATTTTCGAAGAAGTAATCCCTCTTTGTCCTACCTGTATTCCAGAAGAAAGGCACAAAAGGAAGGGTCAAAAAGACATTGAGAGGCAATTGGTCATATTTCTGTGTTTGTTAGCACTGAGGAATGACTTCTCCAGTAATGTTCAATTATTCTTCTTTCCAAGAATCCCATCCAAACACATCATCTTGGAGATAATCTGACAAAAACTGAATTTCTAAGTCTCTACACTTTGGATTCCATGAGTACAACCATGATCCATAGGGAAAGAGTGAGAGATAATCAAATGTTCCAAATGAAAGCCCACTTCTGAGATAAATTTATCAAATTAACCAAAGAACTACCCTCATCAGTCTCTCTCAAAGAATAAAAAGTGAACATTGGAACCCTATGTAGGTTAGGAAATACCACAACTGATCTTTTCAGGTAATACATTTTATTCAATAAATAAATAAATAAATAAAGATGAAGAGTATGACCAATATTAATGATTACCTCATTTTCCTTTTGATTACTGTCTCCAACTTATAAAAAGGATGTTTTTTCCAAACATTTGTGTATAGGTCAGTTGGCTGTAACTTGGAACACATTTCTTATAAAAATAATGGTGATTTGGTTCCCAGCCTAGTCCACAAAAAATATATTGCATTCAGTGGTCAAGTTAGAGTCCAATTAAGTAGCTATGGCTCAACATTGAGTCTTGAAAATATGCTAGATTCAGGTGCAAGAATATAACCCTGTGTAAAAAAACTAAGGAAAGGAACTATACTATGAAACATTTATTTACTGTGCGAGCCTTCACTAAGAATTTTTAGATACCCTTACTTGCCCACATATTTTCTATCAGTACCTTAGTATGTGGGACTTTCTTCAGGAGAACTACATTAGCTTTTAATAGAGGGTGACCTACAAATACAGGAATAAGTCTATGTCTGTTGTTTAAAAAAATTTGAAAAAAATACAGAAGGCATCTTCTCCAAGTCCCATCAACTAGAAATTAACAGAATCCGAAATGAAGACAAGGGAAGAATAATAAAGATATCATCTCTTTCAGAAACTAAGCTATTTCACATAAAATAATAGGAATGAGGCAGTCAGACTGTGTGGTCAACATTGTATGTGTGATATGAAGGACCCCTCCCCACCCCAGACAGATATGCCCTCCAGTCCTAAGGAGTGAATATACATAGGAAAGGATATGAACAAAGAGGGATACAAGTTACACAAGTTACCCTTAAAAGTTCTGGATGACTGGGAATGAGTGTGTGTGTGTGTGTGTGTGTTTATGTATGCACACTCATGCATGTATATGTGTGTGTGTGTTTGTGTGTGTGTGGTATATATATATATATATATATATATATATATAAAATCTATATATCCTTGTAGATTATTTCCAAACCCTCAAAAGAAGTACATGTGTTGTTGCTGTTCCCCCATAGAAAGGAGAATACACAATTTTGATTCAAAGCTAAATTCAGGTCTAAAACTAGATTCTTGCTACTTCCTACATATTTAACTAATTATTTTCTTGAAATGCTCATCATTAAAATGGAAGTTACATATTTGCAATACTACCAATAAAAACATCAAAAACCATAATATTTATTTTTTAAATTTAATTATCTTGAATATTGGTACTTCAGAGAAATATTTAATTATAGAGGAGAGATATTTCATGCAACATTTAAGGGAATTTCTGAAAACAAATTTTAAAATTTGATGGTATTTAATTCTTAATTTTATTTAGATCTTAATTACATATTAATTTTATTTTATAACTATTGAGTTAGTCCTCAGCCTAGAGCCTATGAACCCTTTTCATAAAAATTGAATAACTTTTTTCCAATAGGATTGGTTTCCTTAATAATCTTATAGACTGTATTTTTTGTATGCAAAAATATTGTTCTAAAAAGAAGCATACAGGCTTTTGTTTAGCAGACTACCAAAAGTCCATGACACAAAAAAAGCTTTAGAATGCCTTATAGCATTTTCCCTTTGCTACAGAAATGTTATTTTCTTATTTAATTAAATTCAACAGTTTTTGAATTCCTTCTATATGCAGATCACTGTAATAGATATTGTGGAAATACAAAATTAAATTATAGTCCATTCCCCTGTGTTTCTGAATATTATGTTCTAGACTGAGGATAAAGACATATACAGCTGCCCATACTACAAAATGGAGTATAATATTGCAATAAATAAGGAAGGGGAGATTTGGTACCCTCCTCCTAATACCCTCAGGTTATAATGATAGATGACGATATCAAAATGTTGACGAATTTACATTGATATCACTTTTTAAAACTTCTTCCTTATTGAATTTTATGAGAGCAATTCTATTGATTCACCACGCTTTTGGTGAACCTTAAATGATGGAGTATGAGTCAGTCCAAGCCAGGAATGGTTTGTGGAGTGTAACCCTTGTGGATATTTTTCCTCATCCTCTAGTGACCATGAAGTCTAAATGTGTCTCCCAGAAGAAAACAGTTAAAGTTAATTTAATTCAGTAGTTAAAGTTAATTTGAGAGACTTTGAGATACAACCGAAGAAGCAGAGTAATACATTCTCCAGTAGGCGCAGAGGGGCAGTAGCTTTAAGTCAGAAGAAGCTTCAAGGAGTGTTACCCCTGTAAGCAAAGAAGATAATTTAATTACTAAACCAGGTGTTATTGAGTAAAGCAATGGAAAGGAACAGACCCTGGGAGTCTATCCAAATGATAGAAGAGATCCTGCACTCAGAGATGGAGATTCTAAGAACTACATAGAGAAAAGAAGCAAAGATCCTGAAGTTCTGGAGTCTGGAGTTGTCTTGGCTACATTTCTCACTATCGGTGTATGAATGGTGAAAAAAATCACTACTGAGAAAGAAAGAGAGAAATTCTCTCCTCCTCCCCATCACTCCACCATCATCCAGGGATCACCCTCTATAAAATAGTATCAGCCTAGACTGAACTGAACTGGGGAGAAGGGAGAACAGGAAGATAATCAATCATTTTTTTTCTGACTCAGAAACAGAGAAAGACGTTTTCATATTGTATAAAGGGATAATCAGGGCATTAATACCTTATTAACTCAGTAATACCTCATCATTTCTGATTAAATCCTGTGACTACATCAACTAAGTTGAGGTGGTAGGGGTAGAAAAAGACCAAATCCAATCTCCCTTACACCCAAAATAGAAGTCTTTTGTATTTATTAGCATATTGTTAGTGATTAGGGTTGAAATGTTGAAAGAAAAAAAGGAGACAGACTAAAAAAAAGATAAAATGATGGGAAAATTCTTACAAAATTCTTACAAAAGAGAATTTTTAAAAATAGGGCAGAAGGGAAAAGGTATTTATGTATCCATGAGAAAGGAATTGAATACTGACCAGAAGAAAGGAGAATATTTTCCTTAAATAAGGAAGAAAGTAGGGTGTAAGGACAGGAAAATGGAAAAGATAGATTCTTCTCTTTGATAGGACTCAAGTATAAGCCAATCAGCTTATCTAGTGGCCTGGTACTGGAGACATCTAAGGTTGGTAAAGTAGAAAGCAGTGTGCAGCCTGAGGGCATGTCTCTATTGAAAAAACAAACAAACTTTATTGTCCAGTTAACCAGAGATTGAAATTAAGTTGTTTTTCTTCTTTTAGCCCCATTCAGGTTCTTCATTTTTTTCTAATTCATTTATTTATTTTTGAAATTTACAATTATTCCCCCAATCATATTTTCTTCCCCCCCCAGAAAGCAGTCTGATAGTTTTTACATTGTTTTCATGCTATACATTGATCAAAATTGAATGTACTGAGAGAGAAATCATATCCTTAAGGAAAAAACAAAAATAGAGGAGATAATAAGATTACATAATAAGATAATGTTCTTTTTTTTTTAATTAAAGGTAATGGTCTTTGGTTTTTGTTCAAACTCTACAGCTCTTCTTCTGGATACAGATCCATTGCAGATACCCCAAGATTGTCCCAGGTTGTTGCACCGATGGAAGGAACAAGTCCATTAAGATAGATCATCCACCCCATGTTTCTGTTTGGTGTACAGTATTCTTCTGGTTCTGCTCATCTTGCTCAGCATCAGTTCATGAAAATCCTTCTAGGGTTCCCTGAATTCCCATCCCTCCCAGTTTCTAATAGAATAATAGTATTCCATAGTATACATATACCAGAATAAGTTCAGCCATTCTCCAAATGATGGAAATTCATTCAATATCCAATTCTTAGCTACCACAAACAAGGCTGCTATGAATATTTTTGTACAAGTGTTGTTTTTACCCTTTTTCATGATCTCTTCAGGATATAAACCCAGTAGTGGTGTTGCTGGTTCAAAGGGTATGCACATTTTTATTGCCCTTTGGGTATAATTCCAAATTGCTCTCCAGGAAGTTTGGATGAGTTCATAGCTCCACCAACAATGCATTAGTGTCCCAGATTTCCCACATCCCTTCCAACATTGATCATTGTCCTTTCTGGTCATATTGGCCAGTCTGAAAGGTGTGAGGGGGTACCTCAGAGATGTTTTAATTTGCATTTCTCTAATCAGTAAAGATTTAGAGCAATATTTCATATTACTATGGATCTCATTGATTTCCTTATCTGTAAATTGCCTCTGCATATCCTTTAACCATTTGTCAATTGAGGAATGGCTTGGTTTTTTTTATAAATTTGACTCAGTTCTCTATATATTTTAGAAATGAGTCCTTTGTCAGAAATACTAGTTGTAAAAATTGTTTCCCAATTTACTACATTTCTTTTGATCTTTGTTACAGTGGTTTTTTTCTGTGCAAAGCTTTTTAATTTAATGTAATTAAAATTATCTAGTTTGTTTTTTAATGATTTTCCTTTAATGATCTCTTCCTTGGTCATAAATTGCTCTTTCCATAGATCTGACAGGTAAACTACTCCTTGATCTCTTAGTTTGCCTATAATATTGTCTTCTATGTCTACATCCTGTACCCATTTTGATCTCATCTTGGTTTTAGGGTGTGAGGTGTTGGTCTAATCCATGTTTTTGCCATAATAACTTCCAATTTTCCCAACGGTTTTTATTGAAGAGAGTTTTTATCCCAGAAACTGGACTCTGGGTTTCTCAAGAAGATTACTTTAATCATTTCCTGATATCTATTTTACACCTAGTCTATTCCACTGTTCCACCACTCTATTTCTTAGCCAATAGCAGACAGTTTTGATGATTGATGCTCTATAATAAAATTTTAGATCTCATAGGGCTAAGCCACCTTCTTTTGCACTTTTTTTTATTAAATCCCTGGAAATTATTGACTTTTTATTTCTCCATATGATTTTACTTACAATTTTTTCTAGCTCATTGAAATAATTTTTTGGAATTTTGATTGGTAGGGCACTAAATAATTAGTTTTATTTAAGTAGAATTGTCATTTTTATTATATTAGCTTCGTCTATCCATGAGCAGTTGACATTAGCCCAGGTATTTAATTCTGATTTTATTTATGTGAGCAGTGTTTTGTAGTTGTTTTTAGAGAGTTTCTGAGTCTACCTTGGCAGGTAGACTCCCAAGTACTTTATATTGTCTGAAGTGACTTTAAATGGGATTTTTCTTTCTATCTCTTGCTGTTGTATCTTGATAGTAATATATATAGAAAAGTTTAAGATTCATGAAGTTTTATTTTATATCCTGTGACTTTGCTAAATTTGCTAATTGTTTCTAGAAGTTTTTTAGATGATTTTTTTAGGATTCTCTAGGTATACTACCATGTCATCTGCAAAAAGCGAGAGCTTTGTTTCTTCCTTCCCAATTCAAATTCCTTCAATTTCTTTTTCTTCTCTTCTTGCTGAGGCTAACATTTCTAACACAATATTGAATAGTAGTGGTGATAATGGGCATCCTTGTTTCACCCCTGACCTTATTGGGAATGTCTCTAGCTTATCCCTATTGCATGTAATACTTGTTGATGATTTCAAATAGATACTGCTAATTAATCTAAAGAACAATCCATTCATTCCCAAGCTCTCTCTAGTGTTTTTAGTAGGAATCAGTGCTGTTCTTGTCAAAGGCTTTTTCAGCATCTATTGAAATAATCATATGATTTCTGATAGGTTTGTTATTGATATAGTTAATTATACTAACAGTTTTCCTAATATTAAACCAACCCTGCATTTCTGGGATAAATCTTTCTTGGTCATAGTGTATTATTCTAGTGATCAAAGTGCTGTAATCACTTTGCTAAGATTTTATTTCAGATTTTTCCATCTATATTCATCAGAGATATAGGTCTATAAATTTCTTTCTCTGTTTTGACTCTTCATGATTTAGGTATCAGCACCATATTGGTATCATAGCAAGAATTAGGCAGAGTTCCATCTTCAACTATTTTTCCAAAGAGTTTATATAGAATTGTAGTCAATTTTTCCTTAAATTTTGATAGAATTCACTTGTCAATCCATCTGGCCCTGGAGATTTTTTCTTAAGGAGTTCAATGATAGCTAGTTGAATTTCTTTTTCTGAGATCAGGTTATTTAGGTATTTAATTTCCTCTTCATTTGAACTGAGCAACGTATATTTCTGTAAATATTCTTCCATTTCACTTAGATTGTAAAATTTATGGGTATACAGTTGGGCAAAATAATTGCAAATTATTACTTTAATTTCCTCGGTGGTGAGTTCATGTTTTTCATTTATGATACTAGCAATTTGGTTTTCTTCTTTCCTTTTTTTAAATCAAATTAACCAGAGGTTTATCAACTTTATTGGCTTTTTTTTCAGAAAACCAGCTTTTTGGTTTTATTTATTAGTTCAATAGTTTTCTCATTTTCAATTTTATTAATTTCTCCTTTAATTTTTAGAATTTCTAATTTGGCATTTAATTGGAGGCTTTTAATTTGTTCTTTCTCTAATTTTTTAAATTGTGTGTTTAGTTCATTGATTTCCTCTTTCTGTAATATATTATGTAAGCATTTAAAGATATAATATATCCCCTGACAACTGCCTTGGCTGTATCCCATAAATTATGATATGTTGTCTGGTTGTTGTAATATCTAGGATGAAATCATTAATTCTTTCTTTCTTTTTTCTTTTCTTTTTTTTAGGTTTTTGCAAGGCAAATGGGGTTAAGTGACTTGCCCAAGTCAACACAGCTAGGTAATTATTAAATGTCTGAGGCCATATTTAAACTCAGGTACTCCTGACTCCAGGGTCGGTACTCTATCTACTGTACCACCTAGCTGCCCCTTCATTAATTATCTCTATAATTTGTTGTTTGATCCACTAATTCTTTAAATGAGGTTATTTTGTTTCCAATTATCTATCTCTCCATGGTCCATTATTGCATATGATTTTTACTGCATGATGATCTAAGAAGGACGCATTCACTATTTCTGCCTTTCTGCATTTGCTTATAAGGTTTTTATTCCCTAGTATATAGTAAATTTTTTGTAAGTGCTATGTACTGCAGGAAAAAAAAGTAAATTCCTTTCTGTCCTCATTCAGTTTGCTGCATAGGTCTATCATGCCCAGGTTTTCTAACAATCTATTTACCTCTTTAACTTCCTTGTTCATTTTATGGATAGATTTATCTAAATCTGAGAGTGGAAGGTTGAAGTCTCCCACCAGTAGACTTTTGCTGTCCATGTCTTTCTGTTCATTCAGTTTCTCCTCTAAGAATATGGATGCTAAACCACCTACTACATAAATATTTAGTATTGAAATTGCTTCATTGCCTATGGTACATTCTAGGAGGATATAGTTTCCTTCCTTATCTCTTTTAATGAGATCTGTTTTTGCAGCTGCTTTGTCTGAAATAAGTATTGCTACCCCTGCCTTTTTCACTTCAGCTAAAGCATAATCAATTCTATTCCAGCCTTTTAGCTTTACTTTGTATGTATCTCCCTGCTTCAAATGAGTTTCTTGTAAGCAGCATATTGTAGGATTCTGGTTTTTAAACCACTCTGCTATTTGTTTTCATTTTTCGGGAGAGTTCATCCCATTCACATTCAAATTTATAATTACTAACTCTTTATTGCCTTCCATGCTATCTTCCCTCTGTTTGTATTTCCCTCCTTTTTTCACTTTATTCATATTCCCTAGTATTTTGCTTCTGAATACTGCCTCCTTCAGTGTGTTTACCCCCTTATATCAACTTCCCTCTCCTCTCTTTCCCTTTGACCCTTCTTTCTTCTCTTCCTTCTGTCAGTTCTTCTTTTCCTTCCCCTTTCCCCTTTTCCCTCTTAATAATTGAAAGGTAAGATAAATTTCTAAACTTAACTGAGTGTGAGGTAAGATAAATTTCTAAACTTAACTTACTTTGGGTCAAATCTGATAAGAGAAAGATTCAGGTAGTTCTAACCTCCTCCTTTCTTCCCGTCTATTGCAATAAGTCCTTTGTACCTCTTTATGTAATATGATTTATCCTATTTAATCTGTCCCATCCTCTTATCTCTTTACTCCAACCCCCATTTTTAAGGAGATATTGTTTATTAATCATTCTAGCAGGGTCCAGAGCCAAGATAGCAACAGGAGTACATTCTCTCCTAAGTGCTC
Organism: Macrotis lagotis; assembly: GCF_037893015.1. NCBI lineage: Eukaryota > Metazoa > Chordata > Mammalia > Peramelemorphia > Peramelidae > Macrotis > Macrotis lagotis. Next base: position 762,612,103 of record NC_133658.1, read on the forward strand.
TCTCCAAAATATTTCAAAAACCTTAAAATTATGATTCTAATTAAATTTTTGAGAGACAGAACCCACAGAAAGATCCAGCCCAAGGTAACCTGAAAAATAGTGAGAAGACTCTGTTCCATGGGGTTGGGGGGGGGGGCAGCAGTGCATCTGAGTGAAGGAAGCCTCCCAAAAAACAGCTCCAGGGAACCTGGGAGCTCTGGCTTCTAGCAATAGAAGCAATTTCCTGACCTGCACCCCAGGGAGCATGAAGCACAACTTGGAAGATCAACAGGGAGACCTCTGGCAGAGCGAGTGCAAAACCCAGGCCAGCGTGGCCCTTTGCAGCCTTCAGGGCAGTCCAGATCCCATGTAATGGAAGCAGGCCCACAGAACCGCCCATCAAGAGCTACCCAGCAGCTGTGCCCTGAGTGCTCAGCCCATGGAAGGTAAGGGAGTAGAGGGAGACTGCCAAGGTCTGTCCTCTGTTCCTGGGATAGGACTCTGGGACTTTGGCCACATTCAGACCCTGGTTGCAGTCTGGGCCCTCCACAGCCCTGGGGCAGAGGGGTGTGCTAGTGGTTATTAAACAGAACAGGAGAGCAATTGTGGGAGTGTCCCAATAACCCTCAAAAAGCTCAGGAAGCACCCCCAAAAACCAGGCACAGACTGGAGAAATGAATAAACAGAAAAAAAGGAACCTCACCATAGACAATTACTCTGGTTCCATGGAGGATCAAAATACTCAATTTGAAGATAAGAAAGTCTAAGCTCCTCTAAAGATTACAAAAAATATAGAAGTTGGGCTCAGGCTATGACAGAGCTAAAAAAATTTGAAAATCAAGTAAGAGAGATAGAAGAAAAACTCAGAAAAGAAATGAGAGAGATGTAGGAAAAACATGACAATGAACTGAGAAGCTTAGTCAAGGGGATCCAAAAAAATGCTGAAGGAAATAATATGTTAAAAACCAGCTTAGATCAAGTATCTAAAACAATTCAAAAAGTTATTGAAGAGAAAAATGCTTTAAAAATCAGAGCTGGCCAGATGGAAAAAGGAGATAACAAAGCTTTCTGAGGAAAACAAATCCTTCAGGTGTATAATGGAGCTAAAGGAAGCTAATGATTTTGCAAGAAATCAAGACACTATAATTCAACATCAAAAAATGAAAACCTAGAAGAAAATGTGAAATATCTCATTAAAAAACAATTGATCTGGAAAAAAAACAGATCTAGAAAGATAATTTAAAAATTATTGGGCTACCTGAAGTCATGATCAGAAAAAGAGCCTTGACTTCATTTAAAGAATTTCTACAGGAAAGTTGCCCTGATATCCTAGAAGCAGAGGGTAAAATAGAAATTGAGAGTATCCAGTGATCTCCCCTGGAAAGTGATCCAAAAAAAAAAAACAACCCACAGGAATATTATAGCCAAGCTCCAAAACTCCCAAGTCAAAGAGGAAATATTACAGGTAGCCAGAAGGACACAATTCAAATATTGTGGAGCTGCAGGATTACCCAGGACTTAGCAGCAACTACATTAAGGGCTCATGACACTTGGAATATAATATTCCTGAAGGCAAAAGAGCTTAGAATGCAATAAGAATCAACTACCCAGCAAAACTGAACATCCTCTTCCAGGGGAAAAGATCAACTTTCAATGAAACAGGGGAATTTCAAATATTCCTGTTGAAATGGCCAGAGCTGAACAGAAAAGTTTGATCTTCAATACAGGACTCAAGTGAAGCATAGAGAGGGAGGATGAGAAGGGTAAATTAAGAGGGACTTAATGATGATGAACTGCATGTATTCCTGTATGGAAAGATGATACTGATATTGATAATATTCATATAAACCTCATTTTAGAGCAGGTAGAAGGAGCTTTTGAAGATGTAGCACAGGAGAGAGAAGATATATGGTAAAAATGGAGTCAATAGGTGAAAGGGAAGTTTACTGGGAGTAAGAGAAAGGAGAGGTAGAATAGTCTAAGTTATTTCATATAAAAGATATTTCATGTAGCTTTTGCAATGGTATGGAAGAGGGGAAGGTGAGGGAGAATGAGGGAACCTTGATTCTCACCAGAAATGACTCAGAGAGGAAACAGCATACACATTCAATAGGGTATAGACATCTAGAAGGAAAAAGGAGAAGGGGGATGGTGGAGAGGAGGGGGGTATAGGTGATAGAGGAAAGGGTAGATCATAGGAGAGGATAGTCAGATATAAAACATTTTTTTTTTACTTTTTTGCAAGGTGGTGGGATTGGATGACCTGTATGGGACCATGGGGCCAAGTGGTTGCTGGGTCTCTGGGGTGAGATGTAGACTTGGGGTCTCTTGGCCTCAGGGCTGATGCTCTGTCCACTGTGCCACTTGGCAGCCCCACAGCACATTTTTGAATAGAGACAGAATGAAAGGAGAGAGAAAATATAATAGATGGTAATGGGGAGAAATGGATGGAGGAACTGCAATCAGCAACAGTAACTGAGGAAAAATAAGGAAGTAACTTCATTGATGAACTTATGAAAAATTATGTGATCCACCCAAGACAGAGCTAATGGTATCAGAACACAGATTGAAACACATTTTTTTTTCTCTTTCTTTTACTTTATCCCTCATAGGTTTTATATTTTTGTGAAGGAGTGGGTATTATGTTCACTCTTAAACAAGAATATTTTAGTAATATGTAAATAAATTAAAGAATATTAAAAAAATAAAAATAAATCATTCTAGCAGAATCACAGATAAGTCATGAATATCTATTACTTATGGCTAAGTATATTCCCTCTAATAGAGTTACAATTCTTGAGAGTTATGAGAATCTTTCTCCCAGGTGGGGATATAGCCACTTTTGTCTTATTGGAAAGCTTTATTTTCTTTACTTTTTTTTTACCTTTTTATGTGTCTCTTGAGTCTCCTGTTTGAAGTCAGAATTTGCTATTTAGTTTTAGTCTTTTCATCAGGAAAAGTTGGAAGTCTCATATTTCATTAAATGTCTACCTTTTGCCCTGGAAGAGAAGGCTCAGTTTTGCAGGATAGTGAATTCTTGGCTGCATTTCAAGCTCCCTTTCCCTTTGGAATATTGTATTCCAGAACCTTTGATCCCTTAATGTTGATGCAGACAAGTCCTGTGTAATCCCTACTGTTGTTCCTTGGTATCTAAATTGTTTTTTTTTTTCTGGCTGCTTGCAGGATTTTCTCTTTTATCTGATAGTTATGAAATTTGACCAAAATATTCCCTGGTATTTTCATTTTGGTATCTGTTTTGGAGGAGATCCATGCATTTTTTCAACAACTATTTTGCCCTCTTGCTCCATGATATCAGGGTAATTTTCCTTCAAATGATCTTTTTTTTTCTCCTCAATGTGTTCAGGAAGCTCAATGATTCTTAAGTTGACTCTTCTGTATCTATTGTCTAGGTCAGTAGTTTTGCTGATGAGGTATTTTAGGTTTTCTTCTATTTTTTTTGATTTTTTAGTTTTGCTTAACAGATTCTTGTCTCATGAAGTCATTAGTTTCCACAGATTCCATTATTTTTTTAAGAGAAGAATTTTATTAATTTACTTTTTTGCAACTCCTTTTCAAATTTTTCAATTCTATTTTTGAAGGAGTTTTCCATTTGCCCAATTGTGGTTTTGAGAGATGTTAATTATCTATTGTAAGGGGGTTACTTTTCTCATTGGTTTCTTTTCCCAATTTTTTCAATTTGTTTTTTAAACTCCTTCCTAATCTCTTCTAAGAAATGTTTCTGGGCTAGAGACCAATTCATATTCTCCTTAGAATTTCTAGCTCTCTCTGAGTTAAGGTCTTTGTCTTAGAGGTAATTTTCAATGGACTCCCCTTTTTGATGGCCTTTCTTCATTTTCATAGGATCTTGTGTTGGGTGAGTGGCTAGTTCACAGATGTTTGGTTTTGAAAACCCTAGAGGTTTTGCTGACTGGTTTTAGTAACTCCAAATGGATTGGCCACTAGGGAGTGTTAGAGGCTTTCTCTGGAGTGTCTGTAACCTTGATTTGTTGCCCATTTCCTAGAACTGGGGAGTGGGGGGGGAGCAGCAGGTCTGAATTTTCCTTAAACAATGTGGGCTGGGCCCTCAGGAAATGTAGTTAATTTTATTATTCACTAAGTACTTAGAGAGATATGCTGCCCACATCTGAGCCTGGGGGGGGGGGGGTTGTTACTATGTTTGTTCTGGGAAGGGTACCTTTCTCTCACAGGGATGAGGGGGGGGTCTCAACAGGAAAAACAGGGACTCTGTTGAAAATTTGGCTCTCATGACCCTGGTCTTCTAGACCAGTGGAGCTGACCAGATTGATGTCTAGCCACTGTGTTGGAGCTCTTCTGCCTCTCCTGCCTGCTCACAAAGCTGAAGTTTCCAAGGCTGTTCTGAGGTTAGTCCAGGGTCTCATCCCACTTCCCCTGTGCTAACTCTCTGCTCTCTGACCCTGGTTCCCCCATTTTCCCCTGAGACAGACCTTGTTGGTAGTGTTCTTCTACTTTGCTTTTTCCGGATTTTATGGATTTGAATTCTGTTAAGAGGCTTGATTCATATTAATTCTGAGGGAAAGCCAGGAGACCTTAGCATAGTGCCTACCTTCTCTCTTCCATCTTTGCTGGAAGTCTCCTCTTCTTCAATTTTTTAAATGACTTTACTTTCGTTCTCATATTATACTTTAAAAAGAAAGCTATCATATGAACCCTATTTTGGAATTTTCAATATTTCACAGCCATTATCTTTATTCCCGATTAAAGAAGAGAATGAAGTGCCATTTTTTTAGCTTGAAGCTTCAAGCTATTTAGCTTGAAACTTAGTGGAACCTAGCTTGATCATTATAATTAAATGGCATTTACATTTTGTTTTGTTTACATTTCATATAATTTTTCTAGTTTGTATTTCAATAAGCTTTTATTAAGTGTCTACTATGTTCTAAGCATGGTGCTAGATAATGGGGATACAAGTACAAAGGATTAAGCAATTCATATGCATAGGTAGCTTACATTCTAATAAGAGAGTCAATGTTTATAAGCACATACAACATAAATATAAAGTGAATAAATGCTAAGTAGTTAAATACAGGTTACTGTTGGAGAGAAGAAATTAATAGTTGGAGAAGATCAGAAAAATGCATCCTAAATGCTTGGTTCTATATGGAAATAAAACTGACAGGTGAAATAGAAGAGTATTTATAATAAATATAAAATGTTCAGATTAACAAGAAATAGTATATTTAAATAATCAAATATCACCAAAAAATGAACAAGTTATATGTGAACTCCAAAAGGAAAAAAATGATTAAATGAAATATCAAGAGAATTCTATCAAATACTTAAAAAATTAATTGCATTATTATATAAACTGTTTTAAGCAGCAAAAGGTTGGATACTGAAATAGACATTCTATAATGCAAATATGATCTAAATGGCTAAACACAAAAGAGTTTATATAGAGAAAGAAGGGGGAAGCTAGGTAGCACAGTAGATAGAGCACCAGTCCTGGAGTCAGGAGGATCTGAGTTCAAATCTGACTTCAGACACTTAAAAATTGCCTAGCTGTGTGACCTTGGGCAAGTCATTCAAACCCTATTGCCTTAAATAAATAAAAAAATTTAAAAGAGAAAGAAAACTATTGATCAATGACCCACTGAATATAAGCATATTTTTCTTTAAATATAATAGAAGCTTTAGAAACATTATGAAAAAAGATAAAATATAGTCAAATTGCATTTACAACCAGAATTCTGAATTGTTTCAATAACAAGAAAAATATAATAAATCATTTTTAATAAGAAGGAAAATAAAATATAAAAACTTTTTTTGCTAAGTACAACTTGCATTTCTGTTAAGACAAATTAGAAAACAAAAGACAAAATGGACCTTTCATTAATACAATAAGTGCTATCTTTGTAAAAGCAAGAACCTGCATCATATGTAATATAAATAAATTAGAGCCATTTCTAATAACATCAGGGATAAATCAAAGATGACTTGTCACTATTATTATTTTACATCATTCTAGAAATTATAGTGATAGCAATAATATAAAGAAATTGAGAGATAGGCATATGGAAAGAGGAAACAATTATTTTTTGCAGTTGATAAGATGATTTATTTAGAGTATTCTAGAAAGTACACTAAAATTGAGAAAATAATTTTAGCAAAGTTAGGACACAAATAAATCATCATTTCTATATAATACCAATAAAACTCAGGAGAAAATTATAGAAAAAAGAATTTCAATTAAATTAACCTCAGAATATATAAAAAATATCAACAAACACAAGAATTGTATAAATACAACTACAAAACACCTTTAAAGGAAATAGAGACCTAGTTAATTAGAAAACTTTACATTGATCATGAGTAGACTGAGGTAATACAATAAAAATTGCAATGTTACATAAATTAATTTTCCAATACCATACCAAACTATTAAAGGATTTCTTTATAGGACTAGAAAAAATAATAACAAAATTGGTCAAGAGAAAGGTTCATTATAAGCTCAAAGATCTAAAGGGAAATATTTATTTTTAATGGGATTGAAGCACTCCTTACATAATAAAGATGTTGATGAGTAGAAATGAATACAATATGCAGAAGAAAATAAACCTAGTATCCTCAGAGTCAATAACTCCAAAGATTCTCTCAACTAAACTAAAAAGTTACTATTCAATAAAAATCTACTGGAAAAATGGGAAAGCAATCTGGAAGAAATTAGCTTAGACTAATGCCTCATATTATAAACCAGAATAAATTCTAGAGAGGGTATATTATTTAGAAATAGAGTGACACAAGAAACAAATTAGCAAAATGAGTAATAAATTGCCTTTTAGATCTATGAATAGGGGCAGAATTCATTACCAAATTAGGGATAGAGAAGATCACAGAAGATAAACAATTTTGATTATATGAAATTAAAAAGGTTTTGCATAAACAAAGCAAAGGCAGCTAAATTTAGAAAGGAAAGAGTTAACTGGGGAAAAATCTCTTCAGCAAATTTCTATTGACAAAAATCACCTTTCTATGCTATATAGGGAACTGATTCAAATTTGTAAGACTGAGATGTATTTCCTCAGTTGACAAATGACCAAAGGATAAGAACATGAAATTTTCAGAAGGAAAAATCCAAGGTATCAATACCATGTGGAGAAAGGTTCCAGATCATTAATAATTAGAAAAATGCAAATTTATCTTATCCCATCAAGCTGAGAAAAAGTCAGAAGAGACTGTGAGAAATGGGTACATTAATTCATTATTTGGTGAAGCTGTGAATTGACTCATGTTCTGTAAAACCATTTTGAGCTATACTTTTAAAAGTCACGATGGCTATATTCTCAAATAGATGAAAGAATAAAAGCACCCTCATATGCACAAAAATAATTCTAGCAGCTGTTTTTGTTGTGGTAAAGAATTGGAAATAAGGGAGTATATATCTGTTGGATGGATAAAAAATTAGGGTATATGAATTTACTGGAATACTATTTTGTTATATGAAATAATAAAAGGAATAGTTTCAGAGAAACTGGAAAGGCTTGTATGAACTAAGGAAGAGTGAAATAAGAAGAACCAGGACAACTAATATAGAAACTACAAAATTATAAAGAAAAACAACTCCAAAAGATTTAATAACTCTGATCAATACAATGACCATCTAATGAACTCATGATGGAATGTACTATCTACTTCCTGATAGAAAGGTAATTGAATGAGGGTGAAGATTGGGCCATATATTTTTGGTCATGAACAAAGAAGGAATTTGTTTTGCTTGACTGTACATTTTCATTACATAGATTTTGTTTGCCTTTTCTTTTTTTCTTAGAGGAGTTTGAGGGGGAAGGGGGATTAAGAACAGATTTTTTGGTTATTGAAGAAAATAAAATTTAAATTTAGCAGCTAGGTGGCACAGTGAATAGAACACTGGTCCTGGAGTCAGGAGGACCTGAGTTCAAATGAGACCTCAGACACATAATAATTGCCTGGTTGTGTGACCTTGGGCAAGTCACTTAACCCCACTGCCTTGTCAAAAGAAAAAAAATTTAAAAATAGATTTGTATCATAAAAGGAATTTGGCAGGATCTAATCTTTTCCTATTTTATACAAAAAGTTTCTGCAATATTGAAATTAAGTGTTCTTTGTATATTTGATAAAATTCCCTTATAAATACATATGTTCACAAGAGTTTTTTTTCCCCTTTGGGTACTCATTCATGGTTTGTTCAACTTCTTTTTTTCTGAGGTTGAGTTGAGCAAATTAACAATTTCTTCTTATACTAAATGGCTTTTTGGATAGATATTTTTCAATTTCATTTAAATTTTTCAGTTTTAGTACATAATTAAAATAATTTTTAACTTTCTATTTTCTTCATTTGTTGTGCTTTCATTTCTTTTTATACTGGCAATTTGTTTCTCTTTTCAAAAATTCAGTATAAATGATTCTAATTTCAATCAATTCAATTTTTTACTTTTATTTCAATTTTCTTAATATCTTCAATGATTTTTCAGAATTCCTACTTTGGTACATAGATGGTTAATTTTTAAGTTGCTGGTTTTAAAGTATTTTTATTGCATGCTCACATTCATCTGTTTGTTCTTTCTTTTTTTTTTTTATTAATGTATAAATGTTTTCCTCAAAGTTGCTTTGGATGGATCACAAAAGTTTTATAATGTTGTTTTATTGTTGTCATTTTCTTTGATAAAATATTCTATTGTTTCTATGATTTGTTCTTTGAGTCATTAATTTTTTAGGATTAAATTATTTTGTGTCCAAATAATTCTGTTCCATTATTCAAAAACCCATTGTTCAATATAGGAATTTTACTCATTAAAGGATGTATTTGATATTTTCTCATTTTGGAGAAAATTTTGGAGGTTTTTAAGGCTTAATATGCAACTGGTTTTTACAAAGGTGCCATGCACAGCTAAGAACTACTTTCTACTCCCTTTTAATAATCACCAGAGTACTATCATGTCTAACTTTTCTAAAATCTATTCAGGTCCTTAATGTCTTTTTAGAAATTTTCTTTTGTTGTTAAATATATCTTGGTCTGAAAAGGAGGTTTATTATGATCCCCAACAATTGTAACTTTATTTTCTATTTTTTCCAATAAATAAAATATTTCAATCTAGATATATACAAGTATATCTATGTATCTATACTTACAGATATTATATATAATACTTATATTAATTCATTGTCTATAAGTGCCTTGATATATAATACAATTTTCCTATTTACATAATTTAATTATGATTATTTTTATTCTTGCTTCATTTGAGATATTTCTACCTCTACTTATTTTTAATTCGCCTTAAGAATAGTAGATTTTGTTCCATCCCTTTATTTTAAATCTGTGTGAATCTTTCTTTTTTAGGCTTATTTCTTGCAAACAATATATTGCTAATTCTGCTTTGTAATGATTTTATTACCCTCTTCTATTTTGGGGATGAATTTTTCCTATTTACATGTACAATTATGCTTGATAATTGTAGTTTTCTTCCATTCTTTCATACTTTCTCCCTCTCTCTCCCTCCCCTTCACCCTTTACAAAGAAGAGAATATTGAGAGGGAAGGACTGATATATATTTGTACTAGTGTTATATATTTGATACAATCTCCTTTCATTGCATTCTTCCTCTTCTCTTCCTCTAAGTCCCCAAATGCACTCTCTTAGCTATTCTTTCAGGCTTTCTCATCTCAAGGTAGGGTTTGTTTTATTTATCACTAATACCTCCCTCAATACTCTCTCACTTAATCCCCTTCTCTCATCTTCTTTTACTCCCTGCCAGATTCCTTGTAAAGGTTTAAGGAATTACTAAATCCTCTGTGTGTGTGTGTGTGTGTGTGTGTGTGTGTGTGTGTGCGCGCACACCCTGTGTGTCTTCACTCATCTTTCTTCCATGCTTGTATAATATTCTTCTCGAAACTCTTCATTATGTGAGAAAGTTAGTTCCATCTTCTTTTTTTCTTTACATATTCCATTTTTCTTTCTTCTTTTAAAGTCTTAAGATCAACACAATATTGCAAAAGCTCTCTGAATATTTCTGTCTTGTTTACTCCCTCTATGAACTTTGAAGTTCTGTTGGGGCATTGGTTTCTTCTTCATTTATTTAAATCCAAATACATCTTCAGTACATATTTCCCATTAAATGATCTAATATTTTTACCTTTCTATTTTTCTATTGGCTCCTGTATTTGCATTTTAAAGTACCTAATAAGCTTGTTGTCTTAATCTGGGATACTTGAAAGATCTCTGCTTCATTAAAGACTTATTTTTGCCTTTGTAAAATTATATTCAGTTTTGCTAGAGAAGTTCTTCAGGATTTTAAGCCTTTTTAATAACATATTCCTACTACTTCCAAAGCAGAGGTTGACAGGAAGGGTCAAATGCATATAACCCAAGGGTCAAATGCATCTCACTGCTTGTTTTGTATGGCTTATGAGCCAACAATAGTTTTTACATTTAAGAAAAACAATGTTTTAAGTTGTAATTTGCCAATTTCTATCCTAACCATACTGTTAGCTTCCAAGGCTAATCCAAATGTAATTCTGTCTATGATTCCTTTATACCTGAACTGGTTTTATTTTTAGTTGCTTATAGATTTTTTTCCTTTACAAGGAAGTTCTAGATATTTGTTGTGACATTCCCAGGAGTTTCCTGGGACATGCTTAGGGTTTTCTTTCCAGTACTAATTTCCCAATTAACTTCCATATTTGCTTTTCCAAATGCTTATTGGTCAATTAAACTGGATGTCCCATAGGTATCTTAAACTCAGCATGTTTGAACCTGAACTTAATATCTTTTCCCTCCAAACTCTCTTCCTAACTTCATTCTCATGTTGAAGACACTACTATTCTTCCAGTTATGCAGTTTTACAAACTAATTTATCCTTGATTCCTCACTCCTGTCCTCTCTATTCAAACTGTTAGTAAGATCTGTTGAGTTTTACCTTTATAACACTTCTTGAATACTTCCTTCTTTTCTGACACTACCACCATACCACAAAGTGTGTGAATCACCTCATGCCTGGACCATTAAAGACTATTGTCAAAGTAATTTTAAAATGTTAGTCTGACTACGTCAATTTTTCCTCCCTTCCACCCCTGCTCAATAAACTCCAGTGGTTTCCTAGGACCCCCCAGAATCAAAATAAAATTCTCTGCTTCATAAAGAATTGGACAAACTGAAATGACTGGACAACAACTATAACAAGATAATATCTAGCAGTGAATACAATTTTTCTGAAGCACCTCTGGAGTAACGTGACAGTGAACTGTGCCAGGGGAGTCTACGCAGTTGATGGTCTGGTTTAGTCTACCCAGGGAGGTCTGAACCAGGGTAGATACTGATTCCTAGCTTTCTGGCTTATGAGAACCAGTTCAGGATCAGAGCATCAGCAGCACCAGTTTCCAGCTCCAGGTTTTCCTGACTCTTCCCCTGTGTCATGTCTAAAGGTTTCTTCTGCCGTGCTGACATACCAGTCACTGAATTAGTGCTTGCAGGCTTCTGGTTATCTCTTTGCATCAACTTGGACCTGTGAAATGTATTCACTGTAGTTTTGTCCTTGAATTTCTAGGCAACTTCTTGGTTTGATGCTCTTCTTTATCCTTGCTGACAGAATTGTGAGAAAATTGAGCTGTTTTTCCTTCTACTCTGCCATTTTGAAAGAGTTCTTTATATTCAGCATTTCTTACAGCATGATCTATCACGTGCAGGCACCAAATTTTGTTTTGCATTTCCCATCTTCTCTCTGTTCCAGTCTTTTGTCACTACAAAAAATTATGTGAAGAATATTTTGATGCATTTGGGACTTCTTTTTCTGTCTTTGATTTCATTAGGATTGACCTTTTGAAATTATTTCTGTGGATCAAAGGGTCCCGATATTTTATTTGCCTTTCCAGTATACCTTCAAACTGTTTTCCAGATTGATTGGACCACTTCACAGATCAAAGAGTATATTATCATGCCTGTCTTCACAGTCCTTCCAATATTGACTCATTTCTGCCTTCTATTATCTTTGTCAATATCCTGTTGAAATTTCAGAGTCATTTTGAATTGTATTACTCTTATTGCTAGTTATCTAGAACAATTTTATATGCTTGTTAATAATTTGCAACTATTGTGCTATCATGAGGATAATTGTGCTTAGTCATATATTTATGTTAATTCTCTGAAAATGGCAGATGAATAGTAGATGCAAATAAGATATATCTGATGTAAAGTTTTCCCCCCACTTTGCCTGTCTTCCCCCATGCATTTCAGCATTGATTTGTTCATATAAAAGATTTTCAATTTCATGAAATCTCTTTTATTGTTCTTTCAATTGGATATAGACTCATTTTTAGGTACTCTTTTCTTTTTTGTGTTAGCAATTCTCTAATTAGCTTTAGTTGTGAAGGTACCAGATCTTGTTGTAGTCTAACTTTTTAGTGGTATAACCTTTAATAATCAAGTTATTTATTCATTTTTAGTTTACCGTGGTACATGGTGTGAGAAACTGTTCTAAATCTAGTTTTTGCCAAATTCTTTTCAAGTTTTTCTGCAGTTCATTCCAAATTCGGAGATCTTTCCTTTGAACTTTATTTTCTCAGGTGTTTAAAAACTGAGTTATCAAATTGCTTCTGATTTTTGTTTATTTCCTGTTTTCCATTAAATTACTTAAATTTTTTTCAAATAGTACCAAATAGATTCAGTGATTATTGCTTTGTAATGCAGTTTGATGCTACAAATAGTTTCTCTTTCATTTTTACTTTTTCCCCTTATTTCTATGAAGATTTTGACTTTGTATTAATCTAAATGAATTTTGTTAGTATTTTATGTGACTCTATAAAGTATTTCTTTGATGGTTTGACTGAAATAGCAATAAATATTCATTTATTTGTTTTGAATTTTACAATTTCCCCCCCCAATCTTGCTTCCCTTTCCCCATATCCCCCCGCCCAAGGCAGTCTGTTAGTCTTTACATTTTTTCTATGGCATATATTGATCTAAGTTGAATGTGATGAGACAGAAATCATAACTTTAAGGGAAAAAAAGTATAAGAGACAGCAAAATTAAATAATATTTTTTTTTTAAATTAAAGGTAATAATCTTTGGTCTTTGTTCAAACTCCACAATTCTTTCTCTGGATACAGATGGTATTCTCCATTGCAGATATCCCAAGATTGTACCTGATTGTTACATGATGGAATGAGCAAGTCCATTAAGGTTGATCATCACCCCCCATGTTGCTGTTAGGATATACATTGTTTTTCTGGTTCTGCTCATCTTGCTCAGCATCAGTTCATGCAAATCCTTTCAGGCTACCCCGAGTTCCCATCCCTCCTGTTTTCTAAAAGAGCAATAGTGTTCCACAACATACATATACCACAATTTTGTTCAGCCATTCCCCAACTGATGAACATTCACTCAATTTCCAGTTCTTTGCCACCACAAACAGGGCTGCTATGAATATTTTGTACAAGTGATGTTTTTATCCTTTTTCATGATCTCTCCAGGGTATAGACCCAGCAGTAGTATTGCTGGATCAAAGGATATGCACATTATCCTTTGGGTGTAGAAATAGCAATAAACATGTAACTCAATTTAGGTTGTTTTGGTAAGTCACTTTTGTCATATTGCCATGTCTCAAATATAAACAATATTTTCCTTTAATTATTTAAGCTATCATATATTTAAAGTTATGTAACTATTTAATTCCTGGATTTAATTTTAATAGAGTCCCAAATATTTTATTCATTTTATTTTGTTATAACTTTTTTTCTCTTGGATGTTTTTATTGCTATATGAATATATTGTTGATTTATTTTGTATCTTGCTAACTTACCAAAATGATTGTCTCAATTTTTTGTTCTTTTTATTTTTATTTTTTTGTGGTTGCTTCCTTTGGGTTTTCTAAGTGAACCATCATGTTACTATCATCATCATCATCATCATAGCATTTTAAGAACTTCAACATGCATTACATACTTTATAATTTGATCTTCAAAACAACCCTGTGAGGAAGGGGATAGAAATATTTCCATTTTGACAAATAAGGAGAAGCTGAGAGCAATTAAATGATTGGCACTGGAGTAACTTCAAGTCCAACAATTTATCCCCTGTGACAAATTATATGGAAGCAAATTCACTTGTCTATAGAGCTATTTTTTTCTTCTTTGGCAATACTTTTGCCTTTAAATCCTCTTTCTTGTCTTATTGCTTTGAATTATATCAATAATATGTTAGTTATGTTATATAAATAGTTATGTAAATTAAAAGGGGATGGGTTGGAAGTAGCCATCTCTAAAGGGCAACCTTATTTCCCCCTTTTCTTTTATGGACATTGTCTACTTTTTCTCATGACAATAATAGTATCATTTATTTTAGGGATATATTTTTATTACATAAAATGGTCATTCTTTACTTACTTTTTATTGTTTTAACATAAATGAGTGTTTGTTATAATTTTTCAAAGTGTACATCTTTTGAAAAAATTATGATTTTCTCAAAAAAATCAATAGGACTTATATTATTCTTCTGATGTTTGTATTTCTGGTGTCAATACAACTTAAGCATAAGGAGAAATTTTTGGATATATTGCTAGAAACTTTTTGCTAGGGTTTCATTTCAAATTTTTGCATTAATATTCACTAGAGATATTGATGATTAATCCTATTCCTTTGCTTTATTCCTCTTCAGTTAGGTTTTAATACCTGATTATTAAGGGTCATACCATTAAGAAGTTAGACTATAATAATGGAGTTTGGTAAAAATGCTTTCCTTCTCATTTTGTGGGAACAATTTAATTATTAATTCATACTAAAATTAGTATTTATTTGTAACGATGTCTTGAGTTAAGTCATTTCAGTCATGTCTGACTCTACATTTGAAGTTTTCTTGGCAAAGGGACTGAAGTTATTTGTCATTTTCTTCTCTATCTTATTTCTGTTGCTGAGAAACTGAGGCAAAAAGAATTAAGTGTCTGAGACTGGATTTGAACCAAGTCCTCCTGTTGGCATGCTATATTCTGTGTTAATTTTGTGTTTATCTATTTATTTGTTTGTTTGTTTATTTTTAGATTTTTGAAGGCAGTGGGGTTAAGTGGCTTGCCCAAGGCCACACAGCTAGGTAATTATTAAATGTCTGAGGTTAGATTTGAACCCAGGTTCTCCTGATTCCAAGGCCAGTGCTCTATCCACTGCGTAACCTAGCTGCCCCTAATTTTGTACATAGTAAAATAGGATTACCTATTCTATACCCACATTATTTTTTCTGAACGACTGGTGCCTATTTTGCTTTTTATATCAAAATCATTCCTGATATACTCTCCAGTGAACTCTCTCTTACAAGAAAGTAAAACTGTTAAATAAAATTGTTCAGGAAACAGACTTATTCTACGAGCAAATAGAATTTTTCTGTGTTCCCACACTTCTTCACTGAGAAGAACAAACTGTGTTTTTCTCATAATCTGCTTTTTTAGGCTAAGTCATCAATCACACTTTTAATTAAATGAGCATTTAATTGAGTGCTCATAAAGACAAAAATTAAAAAAAAGTTCCTGCTCTCATAGATTTTGTATTTTACTGGGTCAATACAACATGTACACAAAAATACATACAAAATATATAAAAATAAATACAAAGTAATTTGGTGGAGTTTTACCAACTGCAAGAATCAGAAAGATGACCCTATACAATTAATCCAAATTCAGTTCAATTTAATGTTATTCTCCTTAATATTGTTTGACATGTGCCTTTTAAAGATAGTTTAATAACTACATTGAATATGGGGATTTGCTGGGCTTTGATGAAAGAGTAAATTCAGTACTTACAAAGCTACAAACAAGTGGGTTAGAATCAAATTGCAAGGCCCTGAGGATGGAATAGGAAATGGAGGTGTTGGGTTTAGACAATTTTTTTCAAAAAGGTTAACAGCATAGAGGAGCAAAGAGCTGAGTTGTTGAAGGGTCAAGGATGAATTGCTTTATTCAAGAACTGATGAAGAAGTTTGAGGACAGCTGTGAAGGATCTCTTGATGAAGGAGAGGTTGCTAAAACTTAAGAGAGTAGCTGGAGTAAGATCTTGAAAATGGGGGTAGAAGAATGGGGTCAAGGTCATGATTGAGGAATTAATCTTAGTGAGGAGAAGTACCTTTTCTGAAGTTAGAGGTAGTGAAGTGAAAGATAATATTCTTAAGAAGTTATGAGGAGTGAAGGAATGAGATTGAGAAGGTATGAAGTGAATGGACTGTTTTTTCAGTTAGTTGTTCATCTATTGTAATCATGAAGAATGAGATGCCCTTGATGTAAGGAGTCAATTGTAACATACAGGGAAATCCAGTAAGTATCATCATTGCTGAGGTTTTGAAAGATCATTTGAATATTCCTAAATAAAAGAAGCCAGACATATAAGTATTACCATGTTTTTATTTTGATTATTTAGATTAGAATTGAAATTGTGCATTTGTAAAAATCCTTTCCTACAAGTAAGTGAATGTTATGTATGTTGCCAATAAAATCTAGTAGACAGTACTCAGAACTCATCTCCTCCCTAATTATTTGATCTTTGACACAATTAAACCTCTTTTCTCTCATTTTTCTTTACATAAAATATACATTATATATTCCACAGGATTGTTTCAGAAATCAACTGAATATGTTATGAAATAAATATGAAAATCATTTGAAGATAAATATATCATATCCATTCATTTATTCATTATCTGCATGTGTATATTATTGTGCCAGAGGCTAAGAGGAAATAAGCAAAAATGTAGAAGATTCCCTATCCTCTAGGGACTTACAATTTAAGTGAGGAATTAAGACATGGAAGATTTAAATAAAATATAAAAAAGTAATTTGTGATTAAGTACCCCTCCTCTAAAAGTTATACAAAATTAATTGCTAGGGGTAGCTAGTGTGGCACAGTAGAGAGAACACCAGCCCTAGAGTCTGGAGAACCTGAGTTCAAATTCGACCTCAGACAATTAAAATTACCTAACTGTGTGGCCTTGGGCAAGTCACTTAACCCCATTGCCTTGCAAAAACCAAATAAAAAAAAGGTAATTACTTGAGGTGTTAAAAGAGGGAGCATAACTTGGATGTGAATGATCCAGAAAAACCTTATAGAAAAAGGAAGAATTTGAATATGATATTGAAGGTGGTTTTTGTTGTGCAAAGGAGAGGTTGGCAGGTCAGTTGATAATCAGTCAATAAATATTTATTCAGAACCTTCTATATTCCCTGCACTAAGTTCTAATGATACCAAAAGGAGGTAAAAGGCAGCTACAGTCCTTCAGGATGTCACAATCTAAAGGTAAGAAAAAGTCTAGGCCAAGGCTGTAAGTCATGAATAAACACAGCATATTTGTGGCATAGTTAAGAAACTGATGTGGCAATTTAAGTTAAATGTTTGTATAGTGGATTTTAGAGGGGAAAATGATTGAATAAGTATTGTGGAGCCAGACTGTGGAAAAGTTTAAGTGACCTGTAGAAGAGTTTAAACTGTAGGCAATGGGAAGGTTTGGGACCACAGGAATAGCATTTAAGCTTTTGAGTAAAAGAGTGACATCTTCTCATTTATGAAATAAGAATAACAAAAATAATAATGCAATATATATGGAGTGTTATGCAAAGAATATATGCCCAAAGGGATGTTTCTGTCCCTCAGTATACACTATTTATAATCTATGTCAGACCAAGATAAAGCACTCTATCATCCTTGCAGGAAGTCTCTTACCCAGGGCTAGTAATGGCTTATGTCTGGTTGGTAGGAAAGAGTGTTTATTTTATCATCTGTGTACTGCCTCGGGTGTTAGAAAGACTGAAAGTCAGATAGATTTCTGCACTTATCTTCAAGGTACCAAACAGCCCAAACTTACACACACACACACACACACACACAGAAACCCAGTAGGACCAGTGAAAACATGCAACTCCTCCACTCACCTGGCATTTTTCCAGATGAGGAAGATGGGAAGCATCCTTTCCAAATGCCAGTATCACTTCTTTCAGCATCCCAAGGCCAAACTACCAGATGCTTTGATCCAAGGTGAGTTTTCATATTCTGCCTGCCTTGTTGCCTCAGTACCTTCTCAAAACCACTCTGGTAGTAAATTTATTCATTCATTTATTAAAATCTCTGATGCAGAGCTGTACTCTGTTGGTCACCAGGAAAATGAGGGTTCTTATTTAAATGGTAATAAACCTTTTTTTAATGGCAGAATAGTTACAGATATCAAAACAAAGTCAGAAGAAATTATTCAAATTATAACATCTTGGAGCAAAGGCAAGCTTTTCTGGGGGCTGCCAATTGTTTCTTTCATTATAGAGTGTGTTTCTAGAGCCCTCGGTGACAGCAAGGTCCTTGGTCACTTTGTGCCAATTATCTTGAATTAGCTGATGCATGGGGAGCTGCCATGGTTTTTTAGTATTCCCATTAAACTAGAGGAGCAGGGTGACCAGCTCTCTCTGTGTTTTATGAGGGCAGTCAGGGCGGCAAGGCTGGTCTTGTGCTTTTCAGAGGGAACTTTTCACCTTTGGGAATTGGTGTGGAGTCTTTATGTAGCAGCTGTAAAGAGGAAAGGAGTCAGGCAATAAGAGACAACACTAGAAAGGTAAACTCAATCAATTAGTAGTTCAAAGCTGCTCTGGTGAACTTCCTCCCCTTTTCCTGAGAGTAATTCTTGCAGGTCTCTCTTCTTTGAGATAACCTGAAGTGTTGGGGAGATGGTGGCAGACAGGGCAAGGTTCCCACCATAGGAAAGAAATCACTAATCATTGGGCTAACTTTTTACCATTTTCTCCCCCCCCCCCGCCCACGCCCCAACTTTAGTTAAAGGCAACTGAGATAGAGCATCTGAGGCAAAGTGGTTTGTGTCTGATAGAGGAGAGACAGATGTTAGATGATATAGTGGGGTGTGTTAATGCCTCCTATGTCTGCTTGGAGGGAAAGAAAAAGCAAGTGAGAGGATACACAGAGTGGGGTGTTTGTGTGACTGATCTGTTTCAGCATACCAAAGTAGGTCTAGAGACAGTGTGGGGGAGTTGGTGCAAAAAATAAAGTAACTAACTGGAAAGAGGCAGGTGGCAGATTGGAGTTCCTGATTGACCCCCCACCCCACCCCCCCAAGCACTGGATCTATCTAGTTGACTGCTGGAGCAATGTTCCCCTCTGCCTTGGAGAAATGACCCAAGGATCCTTTGGTCAAGGTAGAGGAGAAGATCATAGACACCCCAGAGAAGGATCTTTTCTGACTTCCAAATAAATCTATTTCCCCCCCCCCCCCCCGGGAATCAGATGGCTCCGGGGCCCCAAAGTTGGGCAGAAAGGCAATTTGGAGTCCTGTCTTTTGGGTAGGAAACTAAAACATGGTCCAATAAAATGATTCTCTTATTAAGCAAGTGCCACAGTTTCTTTATCTGGGAAATGGGAGCAACCTTGTGCCTACGCCTGGGGTGGGGGTGGGGGGGGTGTGAAAATGAGGAATGTGGAGGCACCGTGGAAAAGCATAACGTACTCTACAAATGACATTAATGGATTTTTATGCCGTAGTGTTTGGATCGGCATCCTCAGGACCTCCAGACTCCTGCTAAAATTAGTTCGGCTTCCAGGTGGGGGGGGTGGAGGAAGGAGGAGACCCCTCCTGCTTTCTCCCGCAGCCCTCCAATAGGCCATCTCGCTCGCTCGCTCGCTCTCTCAGTTCCCACCTCCCTCCCCCCAACCCCTCCGCCGTGGCCCTTCATCCCCGGTCCTCCCCGTTAGTGATGCTTCTCCTTCCCTCTCCCCTTTCAACTCTCAGTTTGGGAGGAGGAGACGAGCTCGAGCCAGGGAGAGCCGAGAGAGGCGCGAGCGCGAGCGCGGCCGGCTGTGTGCGTGCGTGTCTGCTCTTCCAGGGCGAGAAGCGAGCTGGTGTGTCGCGGGGCAGGAGCCGCGGCGGCGGCGGCCACCGGCAGCCGGGGCCGGAGCCGGGGCCGGGGCCGGGGCCGGGGCCGGGGCTCGGGATGGGGCTGCGCTCCCGGCAGGCTGCGCTGTGAGCGGAGCTGCGGCTGGGGATCGCCCCCTCCCCTCCCCCTTCCTTTCTCCTGCTCTCGGCTCCCCTCCTCCCCCCGCAGCCCCCGGCGGCGGCCGGAACGCCGAGCGCCTCTGCTCGCGGCCCCAGACCCGGCTCGGGCTTCGCGCCGGGCGGCCACTGCGGCGGCGGCGGCCTCGTCCCCCCCGGAGCGCCTCGAGAACGCAAGACAACGGGGGAGCTCGCGGTGCCGGCGGGATCTGTTGGAGTCGGAAAGGGTGCGTGGGTATTTCTTATAAGCCACGATCGCCCCGTGTTCCGGCGGGATGCGTGGGGTCTTCCCCGCCCGGGCCGCTGCGTGATGGGGGGCGGCTGGGGGGGCCAGGGCTGGCGGAGCGCGTAGGGGAAACTTTTCACCTTGCAAAGTTGCTTCCCCGGCAGCCCCGAGCCCGAGCCGCCGCCACCGGCCGAGGAGCCGGCTCCCCCGGTTCCGAGCAGTCCGGGGCGCCCGGGGTGGGAAGCGGAGGCTGACATCTTGTAGTTGCAAAAGTTTGGGGTGCTGCGCCGGGGGAGGGGGCCGAAAATCTCGGCGGGCGAGGGCCCCGGGGCTGCCGAGCAGCCGGCAGCCGCAGGTGGACCGAGCGGCGCCCCGGCCGCGTGCCCGCGCTTCTGCGGCCGCTGTGCGCCCTGCGCGGCCCGGCTTGCCGGGCGCCTCCGGAGGTGGAGCCCTCGCAGGGGCTGCGGGCGCGGGGCCCCGGCCCGGCCCGGGTCCGCACCTCGAGGCCTCCTCTCCTCGCCGGGGGGGTCTGCGGCCGGAGGCTCTGGGGGGGCACCCGGCTCCGGAACGAGGAGGGGTCGCCCCAGCGGCTCGACCCGGGGAAGGGGACGCCGCCTTGGGGACGGGCATCTTTTTTGGCGGGCCTGCGGGATGGCGTTTCATGTTCCAGGCGGAGCGGGGCCGGGGCTGCGCACCCGGCTGTGCCCGAGCCTCGGCCCGCGGGCCCGGCGGGGCGGCGCGGGAGAGGCGGCTGCGGCTCCGCTCGGGCCGGCGCGGGGCTCGGGCTGCGGGGGCGCGTCCCCGGCCGGCCGCCGGAGGCCGTACCCCCCAGGAGCCGGGGGGCTGGGGGCGAAGGAAGGACCGGACTCGTGCTTCCCCGGGGATGGGGGTCTCGCAGAGAAAGTGCGCCTGGGCCCGGGCCGGGCGGGGGCGGGGAGGGGACAAGGGAGGCTGCGGAAGGCTCCCCTGGCTCCCCCCGGCTCTCGCCGGCTCCCCGAGCGGGTGGGAGCAGCCGAGGACCCCTCTTCTTTGGAAGCAACTTTTATGGATGACTTTCGGGGGGCGCCCGCCGGCTCCCGGGCCGGGGTGGGGGGGCAGGCCGAGGTGAGAGGGGGCAGGGGGACCCGCTTGGGCCGGCGCCGCGGGTCCGGGGATGAGGGGAAGGAGCCGGAGCGGAGGCGGGGGGCACGCGGGCTGCACCCCGCGCCCTGCCCGCCTCCGGGCGAGGGGCCCGGGCCCTCCCCCCATCCAGACGCGGCTCGGCTCCCAGCTACCGCCTCCCTGCCCGGGCTGCCGGGGATGCTGGCGCGCCTGCGGGCCCGGAGAGGGGCGGGGGGCGGCGGGTTCGAGCAGGAGGAGCCCCCCCCGCCGGGGGTCTCCGGCGCGTTTGTTTTCCAAGTTGGAACCCACTTCCATGGACAAGTGTCAGACGAGAGAGCGAGCTTGAGCCTCCCCCACTCTCCAACCCGCCCAGACGGCGGAGGGGGCGGGAGGGAGCCCAGCTCCGGGCTGCCGGGGATCCCACGGGGGGCTTGGCCGCCTCTGCTTTCTGGTCGTGCCCCCTTGAAGCTTAAAAAAAAAAAAGAGGAGACTCGCATCCCCGCCGCTCTGCTCCCTCCCTTTTCCCCTTCCCCCTTCTTCCTCCCTGCCTCCTCCAAGCGCGGGCTGCTTCCCTCATCCTCCAGTCCGGTGCATTAATTCTGGGGCCAGAATGCCTGTCTTTTCTAAGGGAAACCTAGAGGGGTGGGAGGGAGGGGGTGGGGAGGAGGCTGGTCTGTTCATCACTGTGGATTTGTGTCCTCGCTTTGTGGTGAGGATTAGATGCTATGATTGCGTCCTCAGCTCCAGCCCAATTAAAAGAAATTCACAGAGAAACCACAGGAAAGACTGCAAAATACTTGTCCCCCCCTTAGCCAGGCGGCCGGGCAAGTTCACCTCTTTGAAAGGGGAAGCAGGCGGGCGTCGAGGAACGCAGGACTTGTTCACAGAGGAGCATTCCCACACACAAGACCGACCATCCTGTTGGAGGGAGAGGATTTCATTTCTCCAGCAATGGAAAGGTTCCTAAAAATTTAGCAATGCTTAATGCAAATGTTTAGGTTTGTGGCGTGGGAACGCTGAGAGAGAGAGAGAGAGAGAGAGAGAGAGAGAGAGAGAGAGAGAGAGAGAGAGAGAGAGAGAGAGAGTAGTTCTGGGGAGGGGGGGAAGGGTGGTAGGTTTTTCAGAATTCGGGAAATATCTTCAATTCTAATGCCTCATCATTTTTTTTTTCCTTGAGTGAGACTTGATTCCTAAATTGGAGCCGTAGAACAATGAGAGAATAAAGAGCAGCCAGGAAACCAGAGTACTATAAAATGCAAAGACAAAAAAACTTACCCCTGCCCCCCCCCCCCCAACTTTAGAGTTGCTGGGCTCTTTTCCTTGCTTCTCCCTCCCCTTCCCCCACCTCAACAATAAAGTCTCTTAACATTTTTTGAAAAGAGCAAAGCTGTCTTTCTGAACTAAGTTAAATGGAAAAAGATTCTATAATCTCTCTCTCTCTCTCTATCTCTTTCTCACCATTTGATTGTTTGCTTATGGAGTAGATTGGGGGTGATAGCAGCCAAGTTTTTATGTACACTTCTTTGTGATGAAGAAGTTTCCCAGACCTGCCCATTTACAATGTCTTCATCTCTGGTGGATGCTTAAAAATCTATATGCAAGGAGGCTGGTGCAGACATCAGTCAGATGTTGGGTTGGTATCATTTCTTGTCTCTACATCATGGAAGCGAATGTTTTCTGAAAATGATTTCATATCACCCCTTCTCCCCTTCTAGTTGGTGACAAAGACATTTTGGGGGAATTTTAATAGTGAAGATCCAGCCTGCCTGTTAACTAGCAATTACAGATGTGCTGAGCTACTCAAAAATGGAATGAGTAGCAATAAACAGAGTGGGTGCCCACTGACCTGTGTGTTATATGGTTATTTTGCTGGCCTATAGTTTTTTGTAAAGCCATCAGTCTTTGGGCTGCTCACATAAATGGCTTGGGGTATGTCAGGTTATGTTATCATCTCTGCCTTCCTCATAAGCTCCAGTGTGACCTGCTGTAATCTGGCTGATGAATTATGCCCAATAGAATGAAGTAGGCAATTACCAGTGAGTAGTGGGTATTTAGTCATTCCCAGCTAGGCTGAAGAGGCCCTCGATTTGCTATTGTAGGGTTATGCAATATTAGTAGCATATAGCACAAATAGGACAATGGTGACATTATTTTAGGGGCTTACAGTTAGCTGGGTTTGGCTTTTTTTTTCTGTCAACCCTGGCTTCTCTCTTGTTGACTGGGAAGCTGGCTTTTTCTTTTGAGGCTGGCTCTCTTTTCTGAGGTGAAAAGGGAAGGAATGTGGATGCTTGCTTTCACACTCTTTTAAGCCATTCCCAGGTTCCTTTTGCTTTTGGTCCTTTACTAGCAGTGAAGAGAGATGTGGTCTGGCATTGGGAGTGATCCAAAAACAAATAAGTGACCCTTCCCCTTAAAGAGTTTCCAGGGAGATGGCCAACAATTGCTACTCTTTTCCCCTCCTTGAAAAAAAAAATTCAGGCTATTCTATACACTTTAGATCTGGTTAAGGTCCCTCTGTATTAGTAGATGACTTTGACAGGGAAGAAAACCAACAGAAGGATTGTAACACTGACGATGTCCTGGTCTGGAAAGACTGATCTGCAAATCCCCAAAGAATCATCTGTCCCTGTCTTGAGCAGCATGTATGTTGACAGAATAGGTAAAGAGAAATCATCTGTTGAGATCAGCTGGACTTATCTACCATAATTGATTTCATTTGATTTTTCTTTTGATTGTGAGA
Source organism: Macrotis lagotis (assembly GCF_037893015.1). NCBI lineage: Eukaryota > Metazoa > Chordata > Mammalia > Peramelemorphia > Peramelidae > Macrotis > Macrotis lagotis. The sequence goes on from NC_133658.1 coordinate 762,636,175, forward strand.
GGAAGGTAGTATTAAAGGGTCTTGTTTTTCCAGGATTAGAATGGAGGAGGGGAAAAAAAAAGAATTTGGTGATGAAAATTAAGGGAGGCTTCATCTTAAGTCCAAATCCCTTTTTCTAATTCTGACAAAGAAAGACAACTATTTTACAAGTTCCTGTCCTCCAGAGCCATGAAGTCTTATGATAATATGCCATACTCTTCAAACTCTTTATATTGAGGACTCATTGCATCTCCCACAATTTTCCATTTTATTCTGTGCAGTTTTATTCTTTGATTGTTTTCTGTTAGTTTATTATTCAACAAACTAGGGGGTTAATTCCTTGATCATCTTGAAGAACCTAATCATCTTGAAGAACATACAGGTTCTGAGCTTCCTTTGGCTCTTCTGATTATATCTTTCCATGAAGAACTTTGATTGTAAGCTTCTTGATGTCAGGGACTGTCTTTTGCCTCTTTTTCTATCCCCAGTTCTTAGCACGTATTAAATTGTTCATAAATGTTTATTGATTGATTGATGATGAAAGAACTTAGAGATCTATCCTTAATTCAACCATGAGCTAGCATTTATTTACTGTATATTGAGTACCCCGTGTTAAAACTTTGGATAATATAAAGATAAAAATGCAATAGGAGTGGCAAGGTGGTGCAGTGAATAGAGCACCAGCCCTGGAGTCAGGAGTACCTGAGTTCAAATCCAGCCTCATACATTTGTTTTTAGTCTTTTTTTGTAAGGCAATGGGGTTAAGTGGCTTGCCCAAGGCCACACAGCTAGGTAATTATTAAGTGTCTGAGGTCGAATTTGAACTCAGGTACTCCTGACTCCAGGGCTGGTGCTCTATCCACTGTGCCACCTAGCCACCCCTCAGCCTCAGACATTTAATAATTACCTAGCTGTGTGGCCTTGGGCAAGCCACGCTAACCCCACTGCCTTGCAAAAACTAAAAAAAAAATTGAGTAGTTCAGGAGCTTACATTATTTTGACATAATGAGCATATGAAAAATATAAATACAAGTTAATATTATTTTGGGAAGGGATCAAGACTGTGTTTGTGTGATTATGGATAGATTAGTTCATTACTACTGTTGATAGAACTAATCATGCAAGCATTTACAGTGTGCCTACAGGCAATGGGTAGCAGACTGACCAGCTTATCAGCCTTCCTGTGTTGACCAGCAACCCTGTTTGACTTTTTGACTTTCAGAAAAGATAGGATGGAACAGGAATCCTGGGATAAGTTTTTACGATGGTCATGGTAGATACTGTATATCCATCCACTTAATCAAGTACATTAGAAATGATATCACCAAAAAAAAAAAGAAAGAATATTGCCTGGGCCAGAAGTAGGGGGATTCAGAGTTACTTGTTGAGTGTTGAGTGGTGTCCCACTTTTTTTGTGACCTCATTTCTTGGTTTTCTTGGCAACTTGCTCTGCCATTTCTCCAGATCATTTTACAGTTGAGGAAACTGAGGCAAACAGACTTGCCCAGGGTGACACAGTTCATAAATATCTAAAGTTAGATTTGAATTCAGGTCTTCCAGACTCTGGGCACCATTTAACTGACCCTCAGAGTTCCTAGAGGGATTATAAGAAAGGTCAGAGAGACCTTGAATGTCTTGAAAGTCATCAACTTACAGGAAAAGAAGATCACAAAGGACCATAAGGAGGAACTACTCTGATCTACCTTGCACATGAACATGTATATGGGCAAGGCTCTATATTGAGTTCCTGGTGAAGTTGTAAAATCCTTATGGGCAAGTGTTAGCTAATGCTTTGTATCTTCTCCCTCCTCTTTCCCCTCTCCCCGTAGTGTTTCACAGTTACCATTGGTCAATAAATACTTGCTGATTGATTCTACCTGTGATATCACCCCAGAGGATTCTGAAAGCAAATATCTTCTCATACTTGGATGAACTAGATTCAGAATGCTCCCAGGCTAATTGTTTATTGTACTTTATTGGACTTCAGTTAGATTTCTCTCCTTTAATGTGCATTTTAATTTACAATATATGTGTGTGTTTGTTTATATATATATATATATATTATATATATACTTATAAATTTTTTCTCTTCTCCAAATAGGTATAGAAATGCTTTACTTCTTTTCAAGATTACTGTTAGGAAAAGGCCGCCTTTCTGCTACAAAAAACAAGCTGTGGGTTAATGTCACAGATTAAATGTATTGAGAAGAGTATATTTGACACCTCTCTAACTGCCCCCAAGCCAATTTCTGCCCAATCAAAATAAGCTATACATTTCACAGCAGAGTTCTAAATGATCTGCTTTAAAAAGGCCTGGATTGGAGAGGCATATTCAGGATTGACTTAGCTTTAGCTTTCATAAGAATTGAAATGTTTTGATAGGTTTAAACTTGATTAAGTGGATTGGAGGGAAATTTTGGGATAGATTTGCTGGATTGATGATAGTCATAGAAAGTGGAGAGAACATTCCATCTCATAGGCTCAGATTTTTTTTTCTATTTAATACAGATTTTTTTTTTTTCTTTTTCCACTCCTGCTATGGAACTCTGTGAATATGGAGATAGGCGAGGGAGAGGGTAGAATGGATTGTGACAGAAAAGTATCTATCTACAATTTCTCCCAAAATTTTGAGATCTCTATTGGGGATGGAGATTGATGGGTAAGGGAGAAGACTAGGGTATGAGAAGTATAAGAAAGTATCTTTGCTTTTAAGTAGCTAGATTTGGGTTTAGGATTCTATATCCAGGGCATAAGAATTATGTGCCCATGGTTCAGTTTTTTCATATCTCTGACTCTTACTTTCCTACCAGTAAAAAGAGCAAGTTAGACTAAATGTTCTTTTAGACCTTTCTATTTCTATATCCCATGAACTATTTTTGAGAAATTCTTTTTTTTTTTTTTTTTTTGGCAAGGTAGTGACCAAGGTCACACAGCTAGGTAATTCTTAAGTGTCTGAGGTCAGATCTGAACTGAAGACCTCCTCACTCCAAGGTGGGTGCTCTATCTATTGCGCCATTTTAGCTGTCCCATAATCAATTCTTAATTTCAAAGAAGAGCCTGGAGGAATTTGCTGGGGGGGGGGGGGGGATTATCAATAGTGCAAATGCCACTATTGTAGCTGAGTTTTGGCCCTGGAAATTACAGATTAGTGATGTGATTTTAGAAAACTGTCTTTGTCTTAATTTAACCATCTATAAAATGGAGACAGTCATTAAATTTTCTTTAAGTGGCATAACAAATTTCAGTCTATGAGTCTCATACTCCTCGGTTTGTGTGTGTGTGTGTGTGTGTGTGTGTGTGTGTGTGTGTGTGTGTGTCTGTGTGTCTGTGTGTGTCTGTGTGTGTCTGTGTAGCACAGTATAAATTCCCTTTAAAACACTACACTACCAGATTTTCCTCTGTGCCCATTCTTGAGTTTTCAGTTTCCCATTTTAGAGGACATCTGGGACCCTATATGAGTCGAGAGTGACATGGCAACCAAAAAAGCTAACTTTGTCTTATTAGAGATAATGTCCAGGGTTATGGAGGTGATGTGCAGTCATTTTTCAGTTATGTCTGATTCGTCATTATCCCCTTTAAGGTTTTCTTGGCAAGATGCTGGAGTTTTTGGCCATTTTATTCTGTTGATCATTTAACAGATGAAGAAACTGAGACAAACAGGGTTAAATGACTTGCCCAGGGTCTCATAACTAGTAAGTATTTGAAGCTGAATTTGAATTTAAGAAGAAGAGTTTTCCTGACTCTGGGTCTGGTGCTTTATCCATTTTGCCCTATATCTGCCCCTGGAGATGATGGTGCCACTGTTATGTGTGCTGGTTAGAGCATATTTAGAGTATTATGCTTAGTTCTATTCCTTTTTTTTTCATTTTTTCAATTTCCACATAAAGATAATTTTCAACATTCACTTTATAAGATTTTGAGTTCCACATTTTTATCTGTACTTTCCTATCCTTCCCTCTGAAGACAGCAAGTAATCTATTAGATTATACATGTACAATCATATTAAACATATTTCTGTATTGGCCATGTTGTGAAAGAACAGTCAGAGTAAAAGGTAAAAAACCATGAGAAAGGAAACAAATTTTTAAAAGGTGAAAATAGCATGTTTTGGTCTACATTCAAGACTCCATAGATTTTTCCTCTGGATATAGATGGCATTTTTCATTACAAGACTTTTGCTATAGATTTTTGATCATTGTTTTGTTGAGAAGAGCTAAGTTTATCATAGCTGATCATCACACAACATTGTTGTTTATAACGCAGTTCTTAGTGCCATATTTTAGGAAGGAATTTGACAAATTGGACTACATCCAGAGGAAGGCAACCAATTGAAAGGGGAATGGAAATCATGCCAAATTATCCAGTTGATGGAACTAGGAATATGATTTGGATCAGAGAAGATATGGCTGGGAAATTATAGTTATCTTCAAGAATTTGACCTTTTTTTGTCCTATAGAAGCTGGTTTAGTCTTCTTTTTCCCAGCCCTGGGGGATAGAATTATGAGCTTGGTGTTTTAGTTGCTAAAAGGCAGAGTTAGAAAAAACAGTTTTGTTAATAGGATTCTTTTCTGAGTTGGTGGTGGGTTCTCTATTACTAGAGTCTTTAAGCAGAGGTTGATTAACCACTTCTACACATCTGGGTAGAAGGGATCCATCTTTTTCAACTAACCTCTGAATCGAAGACACTGTTGGTTCTTAAACATGAATGTCATCATCAAGAAACAACAGAATTTAAATTCCTATGAAACCGATTTCACTTATAACTGGCAAATCTATTTCCTTTTAGCTTCTACCTTTCTCTGTCCTTTGTTCTTAAAGTTGCTTCTGTCCCCTAGGTGGAGCTGACTTGATGTTAGAAGGAAATATTTATTCTGAGTTTTCACTCTAAATCCCTCCATCACCACCTCTAGCCAATAACCCACTGGGTGTCAGAGAACTGCTGAATGACTTTTGGAAGAGTTTCTGCTTTTCCCAGGACCAGATCTCCCAGGTCTGGTCCTTCTAATCTCTGATCTCTAAGGCTGCTTTGTAACTGATTGGATCCCCAGGATCCTGGGGAGGGAAGACTAGTCAGCCTACTTAGACTCCATTCAGCATCCAGGACACAGATACTTCATTCCTATAGACCTATGATGCTCTAAATACTCTTGGTCTCCCATCGTTCTTCTGATGCACTTTGCCCTATTAACTTGACTTCAAGAGGGTCAAGAATGAAGTGTACAGTTTCTTGTGGTTCAGTTTTTTTACCCGTTTCCTTATTATTAATTTTTCCTCATTATTATTAATTGACTTCTCAATATCACACCAGGTTGTCTTATTTCTGAACACTGGGAAAAAACTGTTTTTGGAAATTCATCCATTGCTTGCTAATACTTGTCCTTTTGCACACTGGTTGAAAATAACTTTTCATTCTTCTCCCACTCCCCCATGGAGATGTCAAAGATTAGTACAGCTGTTGAATGAAGCCCAGATATGAAAGGTTAACTGCAAGTTTAATTGTAGCTTCAGGACTAAATCAAAATCAAATTCCAAACAATCTGATTTAAAAAAAATCAACCTCTTCCATGTTATTTGAGGGTTGAAAGTGAGCACTCAAGAGCAGCTATTAATGTTTTACATTTTGAAATAAACCCCAAGTTATTAATACTACTAAATATCTCTGAATATTACTTAACCCTTCTAAATATCTGAGCACTTGCCAGGATAATGTAGATTAAATTTAGTGACAGATGTGTTTAATGACAGTATAAATGTCAGTTATGTATCATCAGATAACTTTAGGCATTAAAAAAAAAGCTGTATTAGAACACTTGTGGGTGGTATGGAGAGGCTCCTGTGAGAATGGAACTATTGACTGAATAAATATAATGTTATGTCGACTTTTCATGTTGAAATATATGATGAATATTTTGGACATCTGAGGGCTATTTTTAAGACTGTGGTTTGGAATTCTCAGTCTCCTCTCAAGTGGAAGTTAAATAACAGGAGTTTCTGCTATGATTGGCTGGATTTTAGATTGAGCTTCATGCGGCATGATCTCAGGCCAAGTTGGAAGTTTAACATGGCTTTATCAGTAGAACCTATCTTTACAGAACTTTATGGCAGAGACTTAACCGCTCATCCAATAGTGGGCCAAATAAAAAATGACTGAGTTTGAATAGAGCCTATGGAGAGACTAGCATGGGAATCCTTCCTAGGATTCATTAAAGGGAAAAAAAAAAGACAGTAACTTTTTAAAAGCAATGACCCAGACATCCATATATACTTTGATAGTCTCTCTGGAGAATTTGGTACTTCCCCAGTCAAAATTCTGTAGTATTTTAGAGTGGTGATTAAATGGAATAATATACCTGGAATTAAATATAATTAAGAGATGTTGAAGTCTTGTGTCTACATAGTCAGATGTAATAGTAAATGTTATAATTAGGTGAACCAGGTTCTGGATCTATTAACAGGATTTATTAACAGGAGTTCTCTCTTGTGGCATATTTCACTCATTAAAAGTTCATAGTGTTTGGATCATTTTAGCCAATGGAACTTGCCTTATGTTCCTGCTTGTTCTTGATCACCTTTTTTTCTCCTCTTTCTTGAAGGAGAAGACTAAGAACTGATAGAACTTATTATGTACCAGATGCTTTATAAATTTTATTATCATTTGATGCTCACAGCATCCCTAGGGAGGTAGTTAATATTATTTCCTCTGTTTTGTAATTGAGGAAACCAAAGTAATATAGGTTAAATGTCTTGCCCAAGACTAGGAAGTATTTGAGCCTGGGTTTGAACTTAGGTCCACTCCAATGCTATAACTACTTTATCCACTCATACACTTTTCCTGCTTCTTGACCTACTTACAACTCTGCTGCTTATTTTTTTAGGGTCGCTCCCACTCAGCTCTTGTTGCTTCATCATATACCGTTTGGCACTTGAATATGGTCCATAGTTCCTGTTAAAAAAATCATATAGAAATGGTTGATGAATGACATCAGAAATAGCAGTTGATTTGATTGCCTCTGAAGAATAAGGAGTAGGAAATGAGATGGTTTTTTTACCTTTTTTTTGTTTATTTTTGTTTTTGTTTGGAGTTCTAGGAACTTAAAATAATTTGTGGGGAATTAGTTTCATGATTGTGCTCAGGGTAGAATTAAATGCATTTATATTTTCTGGGTGGCTTAGTGGATAGAGTGTGGGGACCTGGAGTTAGAAAGAGCTGAATTCAAATCCTGATTTTTCTATTTGTTAGCTGTGTGACCTTGGTAAATTACTTAGCCTTTCTGTGCTTCATTTTCATCATCTGTAAAATAGAGATAATAATAATAATAATAATAATACCACCTATCTTACAAAGGTGTTAGGAAGATCAAATTACTGCTTTGTAAAATTTAAAGCACATAAAATATATGCTATTATTATTTTTATTATTATTATTACCTTTACCACTGTTTTTCTTTTGAAAGCTTTGTGAACCTAGGATCGATTTTGGAAAACTATGTCTGTTACCTCAAATTATTTGTGGGAAAAATAAAAACACCCATTAATATCATACAAGAAGCTCATGGGGGGTAGATGATTAATGCTAGTGTTCTCTTTATACATCATGAGGCACAGATAATTTAAATGACTTGCTAAAGAAGATAAATTGGAACTTGAGTTTAGGACTTTTGATAAGTCCAGGGTATTTTCTGCTATGCAACATTCTTATTCATGGATTAACTATACATAGAAATAGGACTCATTAGTATAGAGAAGGCTCAGTAAAGGAGTTTGATCTGATTCTTTTAAGAGGTGGCCTAATAATGTTTGTAATTGACATTTATATAGTATTTTATACATCTTGTCTCATTGGAGATATTACCCTACTTTACAAAAGAGAATAATGAGGTTCAGAGACATTCTTAAATACAATCAATGACTTGTCCATAGTTGCATAGATATTAAATGTTAGAGGCAAAATTTGAAAGCACACAGAAAACACACACAGATAAGAGTTTTACTTTTCTTGCAGTCATGCAGATAGCAAATGTTCAGGTAGGTTTTTCTTTTTGACTTCCCAATCCAGCCTTTTGTTATATTATACCATCATTACCATTATTACCACTATGTGATACTCTCTCAGAGAGACATGTTTGTGTGTGGTGGAGAAGAATTTAAAGAAGGACTTGAGTGAGCTACACAGAGAGGACCCTGCAGGGTCAGAGAAGCTTCTCAGTATTTATTGTTTTCCAAAATATATTTGATGATTACAAATATTGAAAGATTCATATAAATTGATATGGTAATAACTTGAAAATGTTGAGGCAAAACAAGGCAGGGAAAAACATTTTTCCCATAGATTTTCCAAGGTAATTGTCACTCAAAATTTATAGCGCTGAAATGACTTTAGGCTATATGCTTTACCAAGGAGAGATGTTAATTGGAGAGCCCATTTTATGAGATTTCTTGATTTCTCACCTGTGTAAGTGTATTTCTGACTGTGAGTTGCTTAAACTAGCTAGCATTGCATCTTTCCTGTAGCTATGGCAGATCATTCACAGTTTCATAAGACTGAGCATATTGTGGTGATGCTAGCTTTTAGATGCCACATAGCACTGTCTGTATCCATACTCCTTCTTGTGAAGCATGCCAAGAGATAATCACAAAGTGTTGGGATGGTTTCTGTAGTGAATAAGCTAAACATATGTGTTCCCTATCCTAACTAAAGTTTGATTTCCCTAGTAATGGGCAGCATGGGAGTCTATGGACAAGAATACAGTCTCATAGAGCTGGAAGCATCTTTAGACACTGTTTTTCCATACCATCCTTCCATTTCACTTTACAGAGACTGATAGATGATGTAAAATGACTTTGCTCAAGGTCACAAAGGTAGTAAAAATGACAAGGTCAGGTTCTGAACCCTGGATCTGTGATCCTGTGCTTCTCTTATGTTTGACTGTAGGTTAGAGAGAGAAACTGTTGTGCTAGTGATGACATGGTTCATTGTGAATGGATTCAAACATGCCCTGGTATGAGAATGATGGCTTTCTCCTCATTTTGCTAATGCTTTCTGCTATCATTGAAATCATGTATTCCAGTGGCACATTTGATAATTTCATGACCTATATTGTCAAATATTATGAATATTTGACAATATAGGTCATGAAATTGTCAGATTTGAAGGTTGGAAGGGACCCTGACAGATATGCAAAAGGAATCTCACCTCTAAGAAACCAGAGAAGTGGTCATTTTACCCTCTGCTAGAAGACCTCCAAAGAGGGAGACAGACAAAGGAGGAAACTTGACATGGTGAATAGTGTCACAGAGTCAGGAAAACTTGGGCTCAAATCTCACCCCTGAGGCAGTTTTCCAGGGCAAGTCTTCTGTCCTTTCTGATCCATAGTTTCCTCACTTGTAGTTAATACTTGTAGTGTCTATCTGGGATGGTGATTGCGATCCTCAAGAGAAACAATGCATCTACAGCCACTTGGCAACCCTAAAGTGACATGTAAATATTAGTTTCATGTGAAGGTGATGAAACTAGTGTCTCTGAAGAATTAGAAATGAGCATCACTCAAAGGTTGGGGAAGAGATGTGGTGGTAAGCCTGCTGTCACATAATCATTAAGAAACAAAAAGAAAAAAGTGAAGTATGTCATTGGGACCTGGAGTCTTTCAGACTTTAAATCTGCCTCAGATACTTACTAGCTTTTTGACTCTGGGCAAGTCACTTAGCACTATTTGCTTCAGTTTTCTCATCTGTAAAGTGATCTGGACAAGGAAATGTAAAATCATTCCATTATCCTTGCCAAGGTAACCCCCAATGGGGTCATGAAGAGTTGGACATAACTGAAAAATGACTGAAGAACAACAGCACAATGTCCTCAAGAACTGAAGAAAGCTGATAGAGCGGGTCTTTTGAGAGGAGGGGATGGGGCATCTAGGTGTATGGAGCACTGGTCCTGGAGTCAAGGGTTCAAATCTGACCTCCCACATTAACTAACTGTATGACCTTGGACAAGTCACTTTACCACAATTTCTTCCCCCTGCAATAAAAGAGAGGGAGGAATAATGAGTGAATAGCCCATGTTCTCCCCTAAAAGTCCTATGAAGTGAGGAGATTTTGAGAAAGGCCTTCAGCAAGTTGCTTGGATCCTCTATTCTGCACCTAAAAATGAATAAGTTGTTATCTCAGTCATTGGAAGGAAAATCCTCCTGGATATTGATCCTTTTGAGTGTGTATGTTTCCACATGCATGCATGCATAGATATTGATATTGTTATAGATAGATATGATGATAGTGATATGAAGTCAAAAAAAAGGAGAGTTTTGTCATAGGATTATTTTAAAACTCTATGGAGAAATGCATGAGGTGCTTTTAAAAAGGCATTATTATTTTTATTGTATTATAGACTGTTTTGTCAGATGACCATTTAGTCCTGTGGTTTCAAACCCAAGTAGAAACAGGACCACCAATCTGTAAATAAGGATCCCTGCTAGCTGCATAATGACTTAGTTTGAAATGTAATATTACTGTATTTTATTTATTTTTGCTAAATATTTCCCCAATATATGTTAACCTGATTCCAGCAGCATTATGGACTGCATGTTTAACACCATTGGGCTGGTTAGTTGGGTACTGAGTAATCCTTGATTACTTTGCCCACACAACTCTTGGGTCTGTATAATTCCTTGCAATAATAAATTACTTTTATTCCCAAGGTGCCCCTAGCATACCATAAGGAACATCTTTTTCAGCCTCACCAGGTCCCTCTGAGGAAGGGGTAGTAGGTACAGTAGGATAGTTTTAGCTCTTATTTTCCAACTTGAGAATGGAGAAATAATTTAAGAGGTTTACCACAATTGCCCTGCCTGTGGGTGCCTATTAAGAGTACCCGAAGCATACTGGAATTTATATGTGTTTCTGAAAAGTTGCAGTTAAGTCTTTTGTTAGGAAATCAAACCAGATTTTAAAATCACTAGTGGAACTGGCTCTTTAAAGGAATAAAAAAATAGTTTACAAGATAAAAGATGCTATTCTACTATCATTTTCCAGAAGATAATACCTTTAAGAGTTTATAAAGTTCTTTCCTTGTAATAGCCTAGCTAGGTAGGTATTATATATGTTATTATGTCCATTTTACTGATGAAACAACTTAGCTTCAGTCACATTAAGTAACTGATGACAGACTTGAATGCAGTCCTCTGACACAAAGTCGTATATTGCTTCCATCATACTAAAATGTTTCCCTCCCCCCCAAACTTTCTGATATAACTCTTTGGGGCAGCTTGGTAACAAATTGAGTCTCAGAACCTGGTTGTGTGACCTTGGGCAAGCTATTTAAGCACAGTTTGCCTCAGTTTCTTCATATGGAAAATGTATATAATATGGCACCTACCTCCCAGGGTGGTTGTGAGAATCAAATGAGAATAATTGGAAAGCATTTAGCACAGTTCTGGTATGTAATAATTCCTCAATAAATATTAGTTATTACTATTGTTATTATTAAATAATAGATATTATTTATCTAATGTGTAAGTTTGGAGAAAACTGAGCAGACAAGGAAAATATGGAGTTTTCTGCAAATATATTAATATTTGTTTTATTTTGCCATTATTTTTGGGGAAATATTTAGAATCCAGGAATCGCCTTAAAGGATCAAAAGGCTTTTTTCCCCAACAGTATCTCCTCCCTATTGGTTCTTAAATGCTTGAAGATACACTGCTGGAGATTACTTGTTTTGATTTAAAGTTTGAGTTTATGTTTAAATGAGCATGCTCATAGGATGATGGGTTCACACATTGCCTTACCCATCATTTTTTTTTAGTGTGAAGGAATGGATCAGATTCTTTTCTTTTGGCAAGTTTTGACAGGTTGAAGTGGAGAAGGGCCCTGACTGTTTGGGAATATAAGAGAGGATATCACTGAGGGACATGAAAAGGGGAATTTATCACTTCAAGAATAAAATTATTAAATGGTCATTTGTTATGTGCCTACTGTATGCATTGTATTCTTTTAGATACTTAGAGAAAATGAATGATAGAAAATATATATTCCTGCCCTCATAAAACTTGCTGTTTGGTGGTGGTGGTGATATGGGTTTGGATAAAGAGGGATTGAGGAGAGATAGAATCAAATAACTGTGATACAAATAAGAAAGGGCCAGAGTACCAAAATATCTTTTATATGGAAGAGAGATTTGGGGGATAATCAGAGAGAGAAAGAGAGAGGGGATGTATGTGTAAAATGCCATATATACATGTTTATATATAGATATCTTAGTGTATTAAATTGGGATCTGAAGGAACTGTAGCATGTTGAAAAACTTGAGATAGGTGGGAAGACATTGCAAACATAAAACAGAATATAGGCAAAGTGTGAGGATGGAAAAGGTAGAACAATTTAGGGGAACAGCTAATTAGTTCACTTTGGGTGGAATAGTGTTAAATGAAAGCCTTGAATGTTTAGCTAAGTAGTTTGGTCTTTATTCAGACCTGTAGAAAACCATTGGAAATTTTTTAAGCAGTGGAATTAAAATAATCTGATCTATACATTAAGGAGATTAACGTGTCATCTTTGTGAATTGGGGGTGTATGAGAACTTTGCATTCTCTTAATTTGTTCTTAAATTATCTCTGTTTAATGAAAATCGACTTGAGGGTTCATTAAGTTATTAAAGTCTGAAGTTAGACAGTAGTTACCAGATACCACAGGGAGTAGGCCAGTTGTCATAGGGAGTTGTCAACAAGATAAACTGAGTTGTAAAACAGCTATCTCTAGGGGCTGTCACAAACCAAAGCCAGGTCTGCCCAGAATGATTTAGCAACCAAATTGTGAAGTTAGTAAGCTCAATCTGTCAAAAGGACTTTATGATGGTGTGGGGAGGAGGGGAAGGTTCAATTTGGGGGCTCAGGATTTTGGATAACCAGAGTCAGACTCTTCAAAATTGACATTGTTTGCTTTTTGAATGGCATCTGGTCTGCCTCTGGTATTTCCACTCCTGTGGCCTATACCCTCTGACTTGGTTTCAGGAGCTTCTGCACACAATTCATAATAATTTGGATGGTTAAAGGAGGGTCAGCCTTAGGGTCACCATATGGACAGATATTTATACTTCTGACCCATTCAATAGATGAATCACAACTGGAAGATGCTATATGCCTCCCTCTAGGAAGTTTAATCATTCAGCCATCTTACAACAAAATCTCATTTACATCCCATTCGTAGGAGTGTGAGAAGTTTGTAATACTCTTAATTTCTTATTAAATGATCTATGCTGATTGACAATTGACTCAGAGGCACATTAACTGGAGTTCATAGCATGAGTTTTCTTTTTTCTGGACTAATGAGGCTTTACCATTTTTGGAATTTGCTCATTGTATGACATGTGAGCTGATGAGAGAAGAAGGGTATCTTATTTCTGGAAAGGTTTGCTGAAAATGAGAAGATGATGAGTTTAAATTCTTTTCTCATGCTCCTGGGCCTTTTAGGATTGTGTGATTGTTTTCAACCTTGTTTTCTTCAGGCATGCTTATGTGCGTGCCACAAAGCAGATGCGAGAGTGAGGGCACATAGGGGCTGGTAAAAGCAAATGTAAATCCCGTTCTTTCTCTATTAACTCATGAGGCCTGCTGAGCAGCAAGCGGCAGGCATTACCAGATACTTAATTGTGTGCTAGGTAAGCCTGGCACAGCTCCAGCATCCTGGTGAAGTGAGACTTGCGCTAATCAGCTGGGATATACTGCATATATTGATTAGACTTGAATTTTTTTAAAAATAAGAAACCCTTACTAATAGTGGGAAAGTAATTGAGAGTAATTAAAAAGGCAGAGAGTTAATTTACAGTTCTTTAGATGAAAGGGCATTTTGATCCCTTGCTTCCATGTAAATTTCCGGGCTGGCTGGAGCAGTCTATAAGTACTGTGTTTCAATGGTAGGATGGCAATCACTGCTCAACTGGAAGAGGGAGTAAATGGGCACATTATATTATGTAGGTGAAGGTTTTGGGAACCAAGTTCTAACAGTATCTTCACTGTGGACTTCACTGTTGGAGGTCCACATTACTATATGAAAAGCTTGGACTTTCTTCCTTTCTTCTTCTTTCCTTCCTTCCTTTCTCTTCTTTCCTTTCTCTTTCTTCCTTCCTTCTTTTCTATGTCTTTCATTCCTTTCTTTTCTTTCTTTCTTTCTTTCTTTCTTTCTTTCTTTCTTTCTTTCTTTCTTTCTTTCTTTCTCTTTTTCTTTCTTTCTTTCTTTCTTTCTTTCTTTCTTTCTTTCTTTCTTTCTTTCTTTCTTTCTTTTCTTTCTTTCTTTCCTTTCTTTCTTTCTTTCTTCTTTATCTTTTTCACTTTCCTTTCCTCCCTCCTTTCTTCCCTTCCTTCCTTTCTTTCTTCCTTCTTCCTCCCTCCCTCCTTCCTTCTTTCCATTCTTCCATCCACTCTCAGTTCCCTTCTTCCTTACTTAGTTCCCCCTTTCCTTCCCTGCCTCCTCTCTTCCCTTTGTCCCTCCCTTCCTCCTTGTTTTTCTTGTAAACCCTTTGAGGTGATGACACCAGTCAGAGATTGGCATTCACAGAATCACGGAATCAAAGCACTTCAGAGTTGAAAGGGATTTCAGAGACCATTTCAGAGACCATTATCCCACAACATGTATAGCAAAAAATCATTCAGCCTTTGCTTCTAGAGAGAAAGAAATTTACTATCCCCCATGGCAGTTTTGGGGCTAATTCTAATTTTTCTTTTACTTAAATCAAACATAACCTTGCTTTTTTTAAAACTTAAGGGCATTGTTTCTAGTTCTGTCTTCTAGAGCAATACAGAATGAGCTTTAATCTTATTTTTACATGACAGCCACCAAATTCTTGCGAGAAAACATTCATCCCTGTGCACCTCCAATCTTCCCTTCTCCAGACTAAGCATCCCCATTTCTTTGGCCTCATATGCATGAGTTTGAAGGTCTTTACCATCAGTTTGGTGCAGGACAATCCAACAGATAGTTATAGGATCTCTACTCCTCAAAGAGCACACAATCTGGTAGAAGAGATAAGATATACATATAATTAACTACAACATAAAATTTTTAAAAAGTAGGAAATCCATAAAGGAGAGGTACAGTCAGAGATATGAGGAGTGCATATGTGGGGGCAGGGGTGATTCAGTAATTCCATCTTCTTTCACATGTGATAAGGTTTCAGTGCATCAAAAACTGAGACAAGCAACTTATTTTTGCTTATTGGGAAGTGGTTCTTTGTTCATTCATTTATATAAACCTTATAGTTTTATGCAAATGTGAGTTACTGTTTTTCATTTATTCAGTTTGTCAAGGGATATGGAAGAAGGGATTCCTGCTTTAGAATGCAACAGATTATAGAATCTTCCACAAACCTTAGAAGGTGTCATAAACTGGTCCTGCACATCCCCAGAGCAGAACTAAGGGCATAGGTGTAGTTGCAAAGAAAGAAATTGATGCTTGGTGATGGCAAACATCCCAGGAAAATTAGAGGTGTGCAGAAGCAGAATAGTCTACTTTGGCAGACCATGAACTTCCACCTTCATTAGAGAACTTCAAGCATAAGTTGGAAAATGTGGTGGACAAGATTCTTGTACATATATAAGTTGGGTTAGATGACTCTTTGGGTTCTGACTCAGAGATTTTGTGATTTTGTGACTGTAAATGAAGAAATCAAGCCCTTAGAGAGGTTTTTTTGGGGGGAGGGGATGACCTCTGAGGAAGTGACTTTGTTCCATCTCAAAGGTTCTGTGATTTTATTATTATTATTATTATTATTATTATTATTATGTAAATGAGAGCCTTCCATGTGTCCAGTATGGTAAAGGGAATAGAAGACTCCAAGAAGAGCATCCAACTAATAAACACAAAAGATGTTTTAAAGACAATAGGTCACCATGCCTGCTCATTTCCTCCTCCTGGCTTCCTTGGTTTCCTCTGAGTCTCTGCTAAAATCCCACATTTGGTGGGAAACCTTTCCTGATCTCCTCTTAATACTGGTACCTTTTTCTTGATTGATTATTTGTGATTTATTCTTAATTTAGTGTGTTTGTACACAGTTGTTGTAATGTTTTCTCTTCTATTTGATTAAGCTTTTAAAAGCCTGTCACCAGGAGGCATCTATCTGTTAAATGTTTATTGACTGACAATATGTGGTATATAACTAAATGAGTTATGTAGATAATGCATCGGATACTAGAGAAAAGTTTATCCCATTTTCTCTCCCTTAAATTTTATAATAAGGTTTCATATTTTCTGTTTTGGTATTAGGGAAGCTATTACTCAAGAACTAGGGAAATTGAATGTGATCAAACTTGTGCAATAGGAAACCCATTGAAACAGCTGTATAGATAGATTGGAGGAGTGACCTGATTTGGAGGCCATGGAAGGGAGCTTAACTAGGATGGTGCAGTGTGAAGAAAACTGGGGAGATGGATGTGAGAGAGACATGGAAACAGAATCAGTAGGATTTAGCAACTGATTTATGTAGGGATTTGATGGGAGAGAAAAATCTAAGACAACTCTGAGATGTTTTCAAATGGCTCCTCATATTTCAAAAACATTTTGTTTGATAGTAAACTCTTTCAGCATGTTTAAACTATGACTATGCACATTAATACAACTCCTACAATTTTAGAGGTGGTCTAACTCTATTTTGATACTACTGCGACTATCAATATCACCACCACTACCATTACGACCACCACCCCAACCACCACCACTACTACCACCACTACCTCCATCACACTACTACTACTACTATCATCATCACTTACTAACACTACCACTACCATTACTACCACTACCACTCCTACCACTACTCCCACCACCTCACCATTACTACTACTACTACTACCATCACCACCACCATTCCTTCTACTACTACTACAACTACCACTATTTCTTCTCTTACTGATGTTGACAGCAGCTAACATTTATATAACACTTACTATGGGCCAGACACTGTGCTTAGTGTTTTCCAATTATCTCATTTTATTCTCTTAACAACTCTGGGAGGCAGGTTATTATTATTATTCTCATTTACATATGAGAGAATTGAAGCAAATAAAGCTTAAGTGATGTACTCATGGTCATATAGCTAATGTCTGAAGTCTTTCTGATATTTACATAGCACTAGCACATCAGTGAAATTGGACTGTCATCTTGAGTTTTATTCTTTTATTTTTGACCTTGATTTATTTGGAGTGGAGGCATCATTTTTAAAACTGTTATAAAGATAGTCTAAAGTAAAATGCATATAAATTCCTTTTCTCCCCCCGCCAAAACAAATAAAGAAGCAAACAAACAAATAAACAGATTTCAGACAGGTCAAATGATGTGCCCGGGGACAATGATATACCTAAGGTTAGAACCCAAGCATTTTAATTATATTGTATTGCCCTTTGCATTTGAATGTTAATGCATATAGTGAAGCATCCTAGCAAAGGTGATTTTTCCTTATCATAAATCATTTTTACTGAGATAAGTTGCTAGTTATCCAATCACTTTGGGTAGTGTTGATAGTATACATTAGTCATAAAAGCCTGTCTTTTCTTAATTTTTGCATGTTGTAGTAGAAAGAACACTTGGCTGAGTCAGGAGAGCTGTATTTAATGCCCCTGCCCTTAGCCTAGCAGTGTGACTTTGAGAAATAACAGTTCACCCCTCTGGGCTTCAGGTTCTCTTCAGCTATGAAATCATTGGTTTGAACTAAGCGATCCTAAATCCCTTTCTGTGAATTCCAGCAAATAGTTGTAATGCTCTGAGTCATTGCAGGCACTGCCAGCCAGACCCTTCTTCAAAACAGGTACCGATGCATGGTCCATTGGAAAAGGTCAGTCAGACATCAAGCATTGATTAAATACCAGACACTGTCCCAGCTCCCTTTCTAGGGGGAGATAACCTGTGAATAACATATTATATAAAAGATGTATGTAAGGTGGATGGAACATAATCTCACAGGGACTTTAGAAACTGGGAGATTTGGGTTCAAAATCCACCTCCATCATTTACCAAGTTAAATTGTCTGACCTTATGGGGTCTCATTTTTGTCATCTATAAAATTGACAGGTTTGGTACTACACTGGATTGTACAATCTGATCTAGATCCAAGGCTGTGTCTTGGTCAGATCTTGATCAGTGTCATTTTATGACTGATGGGCTGTTGGCCTCTTGTGGATGGATTCTACTGGAGTCAAGGAATTTCCATGAGGGCTCTGAGTTAAAAGTTGGGGACCAATGCTACTTTCTAACTACAGATGCTCATTTGACTGTAAATAACAAGATGGGAAATAATTGTAGAAAATTTCAGTAGCTTGACTGTGAAATTTATTTGCATAAGACCTTTGCTTCATAATTAGCCTCTGTGACTTTGGACACTGATTTTTCTTTTTTTGTCTCCCCCCCCCCCCCCCCCAGGATTTTGTTCAGATGGAATGACTAAAGAAATTTTAGTACTTTGTAGAGGACATTTTTTGGAGTTAATAATTTATCACATAAAGTGAACTTATTTTCTTGAGTTAGATGCCACTAGAGCCAAGAGGACAATTAGAGACATTCCTTTTTTAAACATAAAATCTCGCAAATCTGCACAAATTTATTGATGAAATAATCATCAATCCCCCAGACTTTGAGGGGCAGCATTCTCTAAATGAGTTTGCTAATAATTTAAAACTGCATAAATAATTTCCCAAATTGTTTTTCAGATGAAATAGAAGAAGATAATAAAGTCATTCCTTCATGAAGACTGTTCAGGCTCAGATTTGAATAATGTGCAACAAAAAATAAGTCATTTTGCTTTGCCTGTGTTGAAGATGAAAATCAGAATTTTTACTTGCAGTTGCAATTCTTGCTTCTAGAACTTTGCTTCAAAATTCTAAAAAATATATATTTTTTTAGGTTTTTGCAAGGCAAATGGAGTTAAATGGCTTGCCCAAGGCCACACAGCTAGGTAATTATTAAGTGTCTGAGGCTGGATTTGAACTCAGGTCCTCCTGACTCCAAGGCCAGTGCTCTATCCACTGCACAACCTAGCCACCCCCAAAATAATTTTTCATTGTCATTCTAACCCAGAATATTTTGTAATTGGATTTGATGCTGACATAGTGTCTGGTACACAGTGGGTCATATAAATGCTTACTCCCTTCTCTTCCCTTTTCCCTTCTTGATCAGTTTTGGATAGTTTCTGGGAGGGAGTGTAATGTTGGAAACATTTTATTGCTGTAATGAAGGGTTAGAATGGTTAAGATTTTTGTTTTAAATAAAATATGATGATGAAAAGTCTTACTATGTACCAAAATATCATAGAAGCATTTGTGTGTGTGTGTGACAAAAATAAAGAAAAACAAAATAGATCTGGAAAGAAAGGAGGGCCCTACAACTGGGACACAAGGTTGAATAAATTTTGGCAAATGAATATAATGAAATATTATTGTGACATAAGAAATGATGGATTTGATGAAGTCAGATGAATTTGGAAAGACGTGTTCTGTTACAGAAATTAATAAGATGAACCAAGCTATAATCTATATGTGTGTATTCATATAAATATTTATGTATATTTTTTTATGTTATTGTTGAGTCATTTCAATCCTGGGACCTCATTTATTTTCCTGACAAAAGAGTGGTTTGTCATTTCCTTCTCCAGTTCATTTTACAGATGAGGAAACTGAGGCAAACAAGGTGAAGTGACATAGTCAAGGTCACAGCTAATAAGTGTCTGAGGCCAAATTTGAGTCCCAAGGGCAGGTCCTCCTCCCCACTTCCCTGTCAGGTTCTGACAGGTCCCCTTTCTCCTGCAAAGTGAACAAGACTGCTCACATCACTTGGATAGGCTGGGAATCAGTGACTATATCTCTTCTGATAAGATGGAGAACCACCAGGTTTTACCATTTGTCCTGCTGCCATGATCCTCTGAGCACTACCAGTACAGCCTAAAAAGGACTCTTGGATCTTTCTAACAATTTAGGACTTATATGGTTTCCCCAATTAGGCTTAGGAGCTCCTTGGTGGTAGTATTTTAAATCTTGTATTTTCTATTTCTTTCTCCAGTGTTTAATATAATTCTTGGCCCAAAGTATGTAATACTTAGAACCCAGATTAATGAAATTGTCAATTTTGATTTTAGAAAACTGATGATAAATCATACCTTTCTCCTGGTAGTAGAAAGAGGATGGAGAGTACTACAGGAGCAGAATGAGGCATACAATTGTTGGTTATGGTTATTAGTTTCATTTGTTTTGACTAATTATACATTGTTACAAATGAAGGTTTTGTTGCAAAGAGGGGGCAGGAGATAGGGGTTGGGAGATTATAGCAGTAAAACAAAAGAAAACAAAAAATCAATAAGACATTAATAAAAGAATATGTTCAGCTGGCTTTTGTTGACTTGGTTTTCTATTTGTTTCAACCACATATATTAGATGAAAAGTTTTGATTCTTAATGGGAATAGGCTAGATTCAGTAGGTTTCTCAAGTCTCCAGTAGCTAGGGAGTCGACCATCATCTCAAATACTAATTATTGTAGAAAAAAAACAAGAAATAAATGGAAGGAATAAAAGTGGGCAGAGAAGAGATCAGAAAAAAGATAAAACTAACTTTATTTGCTGATGAAATGTTTATTTTAAAAAATTCTAGAGAATCAGCAAAGGAACTAATTGAGACACCACTTCAGCAAACTTATAGGCTAGAAAACCAATCTATAAAAATCAACAGCATTTTTATATAATAATGAAATCTCATTCAAATTAATTAAATAATACATGAAGTATTTGGGATTCAATCTTCCAAAGCATAATTAATATTAGTATATATTCAAATACAAAATTCTCCTTAAAGAATTAAAGAATAACTTAAATAGCCAAAGGAATATTCAGTGCTCATGATTGGATTTATAAAAATGACAATACTACCAAAGTTAATTCACATATGTCATAACTATAGAATCACCAAAAGGATACTTTACAGAACTAGATAAAATCATGATAAAATTAATTTGGAGAAAAAAGACCTTGAATATTAAGGAAAATGATTTTTAAAGAGGAGGGAATGAAAAGGAAATGACACTTCTAGACCTCAAACTATATTCTAAAGCAGCAATCAGTACAGCCATTTTATACTGGTTTAAAAATAGAAAACTCGATGAATGGAATAGACTGCACAGGAAGATTCAGAAATAATGAAACTCACTATACCAGTGTTTGATGAGCTCCAAAACATAAATTACCTATGAAGGAAGCCCACATCTTATAAAGAAATGCAGAGCAAACTGGAAAGCAATCTAGCATATTTCACAAAAATTCTTGTATATATGACCAGAATATTAAAGATCATACAATAAAAAAGTAAAAGAGAAACTGATCATATTCCTTTTACAACTTTATGTAGGGGATGAGTTCTTAGCCAAACAAGTTACAAAAGATTAAATAAATAATACTGATTACATGAAATTGAAAAGTTTTTGTATAAACAAAGTTAATGCATGTAGTTAAGACAAATGGACAATTGAGGGGAAAAATTTTATTTCAAATATCTTTTTTCCTTTAAAGATTTTATTTATTTTGAGTTTTACAGTTTTCTCCTAATCTTACTCCCCCCCCCACAGAAGGCAAATTGTAAGTCTTTACATTGTTTCCATGTTATACATTGATCCAAATTGAGGTGATGAGAGAGAAATCATATCCTTAAGGAAGAAACGTAAATTGTAAGAGATAATGAGATCAGACAATAAGATATCAGGTTTTTTTTTTCAAATTAAAGGAAATAGTGGACTTTGTTCAAACTCCTGATACAGATGGTATTCTCTATTTCAGACAACCCAAAATTGTTCCCGATTGTTGCACTGATGAAATGAGTGAGTCCATCAAGATTGATCCTTACCCCCATGTTGCTTTTAGGGTGTACAGTGTTTTTCTGGTTCTGCTCATCTCACTCACCATGAGTTCATGCAAATCCTTCCAGGCTTCCCTAAATTCTCATCCCTCCTGGTTTCTAATAGAACAATAGTGTTCCATGACATACATATACCACAGTTTGCTAAGCCATTTCCCAATTGAAGGACATTTACCCGATTTCCAATTCTTTGCCACCACAAACAGGGCTTCTATGAATATTTTTTGTACAATTGATGTTTTTACCCTTTTTCATCTCTTCAGGGTATAGACCCAGTAGTGGTATTGCTGGATCAAAGGGCATGCACATTTTTGTTGCCAAATTTCCAAATTTCTCTTCAGAAAGGTTGGATGAGTTCACAGCTCCACCGACAGTGTAATAGTGTCCCAGATTTCCCACATCTTTACCAACATTGATCCTTGGCCTTTCTGGTCATATTGGCCAGTCTGAGAGGTGTGAGGTGGTACCTCAGAGAAGCTTTAATTTGCATTTCATTAATAAGTAATGATTTAGAGCAATTTTTCATATGACTATGGATTGTTTGTTTCAAACATCTTTGATGTATCATTGGTGGAACTGTGAATTGTAGCTATTCTAAGAAGCAATCTAATTATACAGATAAAGTGACCAAGCTGTCTACATCTTTGTCCCAATTTTATGCTTCACATACATTTTATTTTCTCATATATGTACACATATATAAAGTGTATATATATATATATATATATATATATACACACATGTACTTTTCTCTCCAATTACAACATGTAGAAAGTATTTCAATTCTTTTTTTTTGTTTTTACAAGGCAGTAGGATTAAGTGACTTGCTCAAGATCACACAGCTAGGTAATTATTAAGTGTCTGATGTTAGATTTATACTCAGGACCACCTGGTATTCTTTCTTTGTTCCTTCCTTTCCTTCCTTTCTCTCTCTCTCTCTCTCTCTCTCTCTCTCTCTCTCTCTCTCTCTCTCTCTCTCTCTCTCTCTCCCCTTTTTTTTGGATTTTTGCAAGGTAAAGGGTTTAAGGAACATGCCCAAGGTCACACAGCTAGGTAATTATTAAGTGTCTGAGGTCGAATTTGAACTCAGGTCCGCCTGATGCCAGGGCTGGTGTTCTGTCCACTGCAGTACCTAACTGCCCCTGTTTCAGTCTTTAAACTTGTGTCCCCAGAACCTAGCACACAATACTTAGGCACTCAATAAATTTTTGAAGATTATTTAATTGCAATATAATAAGCATATATTTTAAATCAATAATTGTATATATAATAACTCACATAGTGCTTTAATGTTTGCAAACTGTTTTATAAATATCTTTTTTGATCTTTAGGTGCAACTGTTAATCTCATTTTTACAAATGAGGAAACTGAGACTGGAGCTAAGTGACTTGCCCAAGGTCAGGTAACTACAAGTCTAAGGCTAAATTTGAACTCAAATCTGGTTGTTCATCTGGTTGACTTAGATACCATTGATAAGCATATACCTTGAAGAGGTCATTGACAAGAAAGAAAGACATCTTAGACACCAAAATATTTATAGTAGCAGTTTTTGTAGCAGCAAAGAACTAGAAGCAAAGTAGATGCCTGTCACTTGAAGAATGGCTCAAGAAATAATGGTACATGAATGAAGTGGAATATTACTGTGGCATAAGAAAGGATGAGCATAATGAAGACAAGAAAGCATGGGAAGGAAGATCTACGTGACCTAGAGTGAAGAAAGTAGATGCAGGAGTACAGTGTCCATGACTACAGCAATGTAAAAGTAAAGAATTGCAATAAATCAAAACTTAATTCTTTAGAATTATAAAGAGCAAACATGACCCAAAAGAAGAGATTTTAAAAAAAGATTTCTCCCCCCCTCCTCTTCCTTTGCTGTGGTGGGAATCCAGAACTGTATAGTAGTGCATATTAGGTCTGAATTTTTGAATGTTCTTATTTACTTATTTTTTCTTCTCCCTCTGATTATTTTTAAAATATTATTTGTGATAGGGGTTGACTCTCTGGAAGGGAGAGATACAAGGGGAGGGATAGAAGAGGAAATTGAGTTGATGTGTAAAAAAACAAAAGATGTCCATAGTTTCAAAAAAAAAGAAAAAAAAAGACCTGTCATCTGCTGTTTAGTTGTTGGCTTTATGGTCTTGGCTGTCTATGTGATTTAATCTATTGTATGAAATGAAAAGTTCTTGTTGTCATGGGGCTGGGGTGGACGTGAAAGAGGATGGTAACCTTTCAAAGTCCCCCTTGAGTAGCAGCTAGTGGGGACCAGGACCCACAGCAACAGACTGTCTGGGTGATGGATGATTTTGGATCTGTATAGGCAGAAAGCAGCCCGAAGCTTTAGCCTTACTTTGAATGAAGTTGAGCTTATTTTGTTGACAGTTTTGCTGGCTGTGGGTACCTTGTGGGTGAAGCACATTGTTCTCCACTGAAATAAAGTTTGCCAGTCCACAAGAGGCCACGATTTACTTGTGTAATCTTACTTTGGAAGCATCCTGGAAAGTTTTCTTTTTCTTTACGACTCCCCCCCCCCCCCCCCCCCCACCGCGCCCTGGCCCTTTACCCACTCTGGCTGGGTTTACTCAGATGATGAGAAAATGCCACTAACTTAGGAACCCCGGGAGGCTGGTGGGTTTTTAGTCTGTGAGACCCCCAATTCTGCCTGTCCTCTGTCTTCCTCTTCTCCCCCCACCCCATGCTATGGTGCTGCTCTTTTTCCTTAGAAGGGGTTTGCTTCATGTCACAACAAAATAAAACAAGGATTAGGAACAAGCCCCAGTGTTTCTTTGTGACACCTCATTGCCATGCAAATGAGATGCGGGAAGGTCATCCCTTTCACAGTGCCCTAGCCGCGGTATCTGCTTTATATTCGTCAGCTAAACTTGCTCCAAGCATTCATCACCAAGCCTGGTGAAGGTGTTTAACTCTTTGGTGGCGCTGACCACACAGCACTGGAAGCACTTGGAGTTGGTTGCTGCTTCCGGGGCCCGGGACTATCTCTGGGCATTCTTGAACCCCTCTTTTTTTTACTATAGACGATGATTTTCAGTTGGAGACTTGTTTAAATGAGTTTTGGATGCCAGAGCAATTCCATTTGCAGGAGACATAAGCTCCCTTGCCAAGACAGGGCTGGAAGAACTCATTTACTGCGTGAATTTCTGTTGCCCTAGCAAATTTTACAAGGCCAAGTATTTCCCCATTATTAAATACTTTACTTTTGGACAGTTTATTGAAACACACACACACACACACATACACAAACGGAAGTTATATCAAGTACAAGAAATGTAGACCTCTTCTTTGGAAACTTTTACATAATACCTGTTTTTAAAGAAATTGAGAGGTAGTCAGAGAGGATCATAGCTAAGAGACCATGGAATCTATTGAGTTTAACCCCCAAATTATAGGTAAGGAAACTGAGGTCTAGAGAGAGTAAATGGTTTGCCCTAGGTCATACAGGATTTGGGAAAGACAGAATTTGAGCCTAGGGTGATTTATTCCAAAGCTCTTTCCACTAAATCACACTTCCTGTCCTTTCTGTGGTTCTCCCTCTGAGTTGCTCCAATTCTTTTGAAATGGTTAATTTTTTCAGGTCCCTTTTTTGTGTTGGAATGTTAGGCTCTTATTAGTGCCTTTAGCCACCAAATGAAGTGATAATGAGAAAAGTTTTTAGGAGTTTTATAGGTCCTTGGATAGAAGATATAAAATGAAAAGATTTTGGTGATTTGGGGAAATCAATACTGGTGAACTGAAGTTTTAACTGTATCAAGAGCTAGATATAAGAGCTATATCTCTGTATATTATTATTTTTTCTTTTAACTATTCTAACTTATCATGTCCCTGGTGTACAGAATGCCCTGTTAAGGACACTCATTCTACCAATTATTTTGCAACTTATATTCTTACAGGTACCTTTCTTCCTTCCTTCCTCTTCCCTCCCTTCCTCCTTCCTAAATATAATATACATTTGGTATATCTTTGATGCTTCCTCAGAAACTGGTAGAGAGAATGTTTTTCAAACACCCTAGTCCTGTTAAAAGGTAGGAGAGGCAGCTTGATGTAATAGCTATCAGGAAGAAGTAGGTTCAACACTAACTGGATATGCATAAATAAGTAATAACTTCTCCAAATCTTAATTTTCCTTATGTGTAAAATGGAGATAACAATATTCCTAGTATGGGATTGTTTTGAGGCTCAAGTGAGATAATATCTGGAAATATTTTGTAACTCTAAAGTATTAATAATTTGAAATGTACATACACACATAATATGTACATATGCATCTGTCTGTATAAACACACAGACATGTAAATGTGCATTTCCACTCATACACACATGGATAGAGTCTGACATGCTCTCTTTAGTCTCCTAACATTCTGGTGTTGCTATTGCTCAGTGTTTCTCTAAACTATATTTCCTGAGACTGTGCCAGAGAAGAGCTAAGCTGTTCAGTTCTGTACTCCCTGGATCTTCCACTCTGGCTATTTTCCCACCCTGCTGCCTACTGGCTCTGAGAATTGTAATTAAATCAACATTGTCTCTGTATGGATTCCCAGAGCAAATCACCCTTCCCTGGGTTGTCTCCCCCTGTTAGACTGTAGTCTTCTTGACTGTTTTGCTCTAGTATCTTCAGTGATTAGCTCATTGTGTGGTTCATACTGCGAGCTTAATAAAGACTTTGCATTCTTTTCATTTATTTGTTCAGATGTTCAGGTATGGCATGTTAAATTAATTAAAAGTTGCATAGTTGTGATTCCTTCTACTCTGGCTTAAATAATGTTCTTCTGATAGGGTTACCTAACGTTTGGGACTATTAATAGGGTTGATGAGGCTAGCTTATAATACCTTGCATTTCTAGATGTCACAAGGAGACTTGGAAGGTGACAGCAGTTTGAGCTGTCAAACTCAAAGTAGTTGCATTGAGATCTTTATGGAGGAAATCATGATATCTGTTTTTTTCAGAAGATTTATAGGGGATACTGGAACTGAAGTCAAGTAATAAAGAATTTAAAAAAAAAGAAAAAAGAGAAAAAAGAATAAGCAACAATGGAGAATAGGATATAAGATACAGGAGCTATCAAAGCTGGGGTTCTGTGGCCTAAAGTCTTTTTAGGGCTCCCTTTTTGCACTCATCTCTAGACTAAATCTGTGCCTCTGCCAGTTCTCTGAACTTGATGGGTGGGAGGTCCCAAACAATTGTTTTTGGTGTTGAAAATTTGGTATGTGAAAAGTGGTATTGAAAGCTTGATTCTGAAATCATTTTTTTCTCCACTACTCCACTCTTAATGAAAATGAAAACATGATGTTAAAAGTATAAGGAACCTACACTTAAGAGTTGATTTGAAGGAGTTCTCTAAGGACTTCAAAAAATCACATTTCTATAGTATCACTCTCTAAGGAGGGAAAAGAGGAACTATTTGGGGACCCTTTGCTGATATGATTGGTTTCAAGGGATCCTATGGGTTTTTAGAACCTAATATCTATTTCCTATGACTAAGGTTTGGGTTTGGAGTATGGCTATGGTGAAAGATAACTTGGTGTGATCTGCTCTGCAGGTTAGTGGAAAGAGAATTGGTATCCAGGACTCACATTGGCTCTTAACCAGATCATTAAAGCTGTCAATATTATGGGACTAGAGTTGTGAAAACAGAGATCTAGATACAGTGAGTCAGAGAAAAGTTCTAATATCCTGAAAGGAAGGTGATAGTAAGTGGAAGGGAGAAGGATATATTGCCTACTGTTTGCCAGCAGTTGTGCTGAGCACTTTTACAAATAAGATTTCATTTGATTTAGTAGATTCAATGTTGTACAATGGACAGAAAGCTAGACTTGGAATCAGGAAAACAAGATCATCTCCTACCATTGACATTTATTTTCTAGCTGTGAGCTGCAGAGCAAGTCTTATGTATTTGAGGCAATAGTCTCAATATCCATCAATATGGATATATGTACATACACATGTATGCATGTATTGCTATTTATGCATTTATATGTCTGTCTATATATATATATATAAATAGATTGGTAGATAGTTGGAAAGATAAATAGATAGATAGGTAGATAGATGTATACATATTCTGCCAGGCTAGGCAAAAAATAACCAGTCTCTAGGGGCAGCTATATGGCATAATGGATAGAGCACCAGCCCTGGAATCAGGAGGGCCTGAGTTCAAATTTGGCCTCAGACACTTAATACTTAGCTATGTGACCTTGGGTAAGTCACCTTTCCCTTTGCCAAAAAAAATTAACCAGTCTCTGTTCTCAAAAAGCCTATGTTCTTATCAGCAAGACAACATGCACATATATAATTATATAAAGAACAAAACTATGTGACAAATATGAGATGCAATTTAATTTCATATTTTTATACTCTTGAAGTAGTTAAATTATTTGAACAATAAAGACAGTTTTCTACATTATTTCAAGAAGTAAGACAGTTTTATTTTGTTTTATTTTTCTTTCTTTTCTTCTTGACAGGCTGCAGGTTTCTTTTCTTCATTAGAACTTGGGAGGTAGTATGAATTCTGGAAGACCTGAGTTCAATTTTGACCTCAGATATTTATTATCTGTGTGACCCTGAGCAGACATTTAATCTCTGTCAGCCCAAGTTTCCTGAAGTATAAAATGGGGATATAGCAATATCTATTTTCTAGAGTTGTTAGGAAGATCAGATAAGATATTTTTTGTATTATCACAATGTCTATCACACGTAGACACTTAATAAATCCTTATTTCCTTCTCCTTCTCTCCCCTTTCTTCATAGTTATACCAGTTGAATTTGTTTTTTGTTTTTTGCCTCTTCAGTCTCTGATTCATTTGGTAGGCAGCTTGGTGGAGTAGTAGAAAGAAGGCAGGTAAACCTGAGTACAAATGTGACTTCAAATAGTAGCTAGCTATGTTGCTTTGGGCAAGTCACTTTAACCTCTAAATTTGTCTCAGTTTCCTCAATTATAAAATGGGGATAAGGTCACCTAAGTCCAATGATGGTTTTGAGGCTCAAATGAAATAAATAGGAGCTTAATAAATGTATATCCTTTCCCTCCTTCCCCTTTAATAGCAATGGATTGGAAACACAGTTGAGGACAGGGACACTTTTAAAAACATTTTTGCCTTTACCTCTCTAGCACCTGGTACACTTTCTCATGGTTTTTTAATTGAATTGGATGGAATGGAATCATTAAGGTTTATTTTATAGAGCAGTCTAATTTGTTGAAATAGTCAATAAAAGATTAAATAGTATCATGAAATATAAAGAATTTGAAGCAGTGCCTATTATATTCTAGTATTTGGGTTAGTCAGTATCATGGCTTCTACCCATCACTTGGAATGAGCAATTCCCTTTGTAGGTCTGTGAAGATAGGGATTGTAGAAGGGTTGAAGATTTTTTCTGGAAATGTTAGTTGTAAAAATCCCTTTCTCTTAGTAGATGCATCTTGGGAATCGACTGTCTTTCTACCTGCAGATAGTTCTGCTTCTGTTGAGGCAGTATCAGAGAGCATCCCTCTGTCCCAAATGGGTTTTTATACCTAAACCTCCCTAAGCTTATAATTATGTTGTACTTTTGTTGGTAGCTCTTAATTAGTTTTTTGAATTGTTATTATTGAAAAATAATTAAAAAGGGCTCTTACTATACCAGTACTGATATACTCTGCAACTACATTTATTTGGGAAAGTCAAAATTCTGAATTCTCAAGCTGTGATTTTATTGTTCAACAGATTTTAAAAAGCAAGATGACTTGGAGCTGACATAAACCATTTAAAACTCTGTCAACACTGGGCTTTGAATGAATGAATGTATTTTCATTTCATTCATACTTTAGGTTTACTGTGAACCACTCCCTTCCTGGATGCATCTTATCTAATGTCTGCTTGACAATGGAGGCCTGGGTAGATTTCTGATATTGGACAGGTTATCTTTAATTCTCTTAGGTGAGGGATTACTTCATGATCATGTTCAAGGGCAGAACAAAGCTTCTAGTAGTTAAAAGAATGAAAAGAGAATATGAATGGCCTCAAAAGTGCCGGTTTCAAAGCTCAGTGAGGAGAATGGACACTTTTTGAATCAAATGACTTAAAGGCTTTGTGTAATTAAATTGAAATGAAATAATTCCTGTTCCCTATCCCCTAGTTATACTCCCCACTCCCCCTAGCCCACTGTATTTCCTGTACTCTTTAAAGTAATGGGTTGTTTGTTTTTTGATGTGACTACAATTCTTTCTTGTAGAAATGATTCCTATAGAGAGTCTTTACTAAGTCTTGTCTGACTATTCATAACCCTATTTGGGATTTTCTTGGCAAAGATACTGAAGTGCTTTGCCATTTCCTTCTCTCACTCATCTTTCAAAGGAGAAAAATGAGGCAAAAACAGTGTTAAGGGGTCACACAGCTAGTGTCTGAGGTCAGATTTGAACTCAGGAAGATGAGTCTTCCTGACTTTAGGACTATCACTCTATCCACTGTGCTATGTAGCTGCCCGTGCATATGTTGTATTATATTTTATTCCTTTTGTTAAATTACAGTTTGTTACAATTAAATTTTAATCTGGTTCAGGCTGGACTCTGAAGCTTTTGTGGGTTTGATACATCTGCTCAAAATGATATATTGCTAAAATACTAAGATTTTAGGGATGCAAAAAAATCATGCAACTTCTATGCTCAGGGGGGGACAATAATAAATGCAGACATTAGTACTTAAACATTTCAAACAAGCAAAAATTATTACAAAAAAACTGGTCTGACTTATAAATAAATATACAGGAAAATACACTGTCCAATTGCAGTCTAAAACAAAAGAGAGGAAAAAGTGCCAGTTTCTTCTTGTGTATTTAAGAATGAGAATCCTGGAAAAAAGATCTCTCCAGTGGGTCTTTGCCAAGGAGAAAGGCCTGAAAATTATTCCTGATGAAGCCTCCTACCCTTTAGAGTGTTTTTGGGGGGCAGCAATAAGTTACTTAAGTTGAATTTTCCTTTTAAACAGTTACCATTTGGGGTTTTTAGTATTGTTATGTAATATTTCTGCTTGATATAAATTGCAACTATATTTTCTAATCGCATTTTATTTTTACCTTGTGCCTTTATAAGGACAGCCAAAGCCCTACTTTGTATTCAGTTTGTTTTAAATTATGGTTAATTGCCACCAGGCCAACATGGTTATGTCCTTTAGAATGTATGCTTCAATCACAGATCCAGGATAAAAATCTGGATTAATTTTTTCCTTGATAGCCTTAAAAATAGAATTTGGTATTAAAGCAGTTGAACATAATAACTTGACTGTGAAGTATAATGGAAAGAGTATTAGATTTGGAGTCAGAAAATCTGGTTATGAATCCTTGCCCTGTTACCTGGTACCTGAACTCTTCTAAGCTATAATTCAGTGATCTATAAAATGAGGGAATTGGAGTAGATGACTTAGCTAATTATATTTTATGATTCCTCTAATAAATAAAAATTGAATTAATAAAATATATTGAAAACATGATACCTAAAGAACAATCTTTAACAAAATAGTTAACTTCTTATCGTTCTCACTAAGCTGAATGCAGTTCCCAGACATGTTCTCATGTATTTGATCTATTTACTGCTTATAGATTATCCATTTTCTCTTAACTTATCTGAGGGCATATATATCTTAGGATTTTAGGTAATTTTAGCTTGGGTTTTGATAATCCTTGGGAGTCTCTTAGAAGACCTTGCTCTTTGCCCCTTTCTTACCTGCAAAGCTACATACCAGCAAACTCTTGACTGCCCACTGAAAAGGGATAAATATAATATTGCCCTTGGGATTATTTTTTTGTCAGTAGGAAAGGTCCATTTTCCATTCCTTTAAAAAAGAGAGACAGGTAGACAGACAATAGAGACTGAGATACTTTAACCAGCAGTGATTGCCAACTCTGAGTTTTAAGTTAAAATTTGCCAGTAATATACACTCTATACAGTGGTTATCTTCAAATGAGGTGGATTGTTTGAAAAGGACTTGAATTTAACACTCTTTTTAACTTTTGTGTCTTCTTAAAATTCTGTATATCTTTCCAAAGAGGAAGTGGCATAAAGGGGTCATCATCATCATCCAGGAAAAGCAGGTGGTATAGTCAACATAACATGTTGATGGATAATTTACAGAGTTTCATTAGTTCCTGCAAAAAGTAAAATGTCTTTAGAGTAGAGAATCACATTTTTGTGTTATAGACAGACCCTTTTGGTAGTCTGGTAGAGCCAATGGAGCCCTTTTCAGAATGTTTTAAAATATGTAAAATAAAATCTGTAGAAGTAAAGAGGAGACTAATTATATTGAAAAGTTATCCAAATATTAAGAAAAATGTTTATTTCCCAAACTCCCTGAAATTTATGTCCTTTTTTTGAGCTCATGTACACTTTGAAGTAGTGAATTATATGTTCCTTTCTAGCTTCAAATCCAGGCTTATCCCAAAGCATGACTTTTAAAAACAACATTAAAATAGAAAACTTTAGCAAGATGTTAAAACAGAGATCTAAAGTAGTTTCTCTGCAGGGTGTGACATCTGACAATTTTTTTTTCAGAAGGAGACCACTTTCCCTTCCATTTCTTTTCTCCTTTCTCTCCTAGTGTTGTTCTTTTGTCTTTCATCCATAGAAAGATAACTGACATTTTGTAAACTTTTATTTGAAGCCATCTTCTTGCTTTTTTCTAAAGTCTCAAAAACTCTGGTTTGTCAGTTGAAAATTAGGGAAAATGAGTTGGAAGGGAGAATAACTTTTTTCCTCAAGCATTTTAATCAACTAAGACTGTGCTTCTCCCCCTGGATCTCATATCTCTGAGGAGTGTGAACTGACAGAATACCTTTTGCATATTTTCACTGTGGTTTGGGATCACCAAAGGGAAGATGTAAATATGAAAAGTAATGAATGTGAAAGACCGAATATTGTAATGGTTGTCATATGTGATGAATAACATTTGCTTTTTCTGGGATGGCAAATGACTAGGAATTCCCTTGACTAGGAATTGTGATCAGAACAGATTATTCAATATTTGAAATCTAACAGCATGTTGAAAACTACAAGAACCCCCAAACTTGTTCATGATTGCCCATTATAATAATGACTCACATTCACATAGCTAGCATTAGGGTTACAAGGTGCTTTAAACTTGCAATAACTTCCTGTGATGGAGTCAGTACAAATATCCTCATTTTTTTTTAACTGAGGGAATTGAAGCTCTCTGAGGCTAATAAGTGTAAGAGATGGGATCTGAATATGGGAATGTGGTGGAATACCAGTTTGGGAGAGAGGTGTTGATGTGTATAGAGTAAGTTGATGGCTTCAGTTTTAGCCTTGTTGAGTTTGAGGTGCTAAAGAGTAGGCAGGATTGAAGGGTTGATGGGTAAAGGAGTTTGGAAATGGAAATAGAGATTAAGGAGGAATCTTCATTCATTCATTCATTCAGTCATTTAGTGGTTGCCTAACACAAATACCAATAATATAGTAGGGCTCCATTAATGTGTATTGAGTAATTGAATCTGTTTAGAGGTGATGGGAAGGAAGATTTTGGAGCAGTTTAGAATATCAAAGGAAAGAGTAGGGATGGAGAGTAGAAGACTGGGAAGAGAGACATTCTCACTGAAGTCCATGTATAAATTGCTAAGACATCCTAGACATAAGCTCAAAGAAACCTGGGATCTGAAATATGCCTCTTACTCCTCTGTCAGAGCCCCCCTCCCCTCCCCTTGTCTCCCCTCCTTTGGCGGTCTTAGTAAGTGAACTGAATGCTTTCCATCTAGACATGTCAGTAATTGCCATCGACCAAGGGTTCTGTCAGAACTGCTCTCTTTCTCTTCTTTTTTTTTTCTTTTTACTTCATTACATATTGATTGACTTCTTGGGCTTTACAAGTTCATAAATCACCTTCTTTTAAGAGAGCTCTTGGCTTTTGTATGTGTAGGTTTTGTGGTACTTGGAAAGATTGATACTGAAATCACAGTAACAAAGAGAGCTTCATCCCCCCCCCCCCCCAACTCCATGTGCCACAGAATCAAGAGACAGTGTCATTTATGCTGAAACAGATTTAAGGGCAATGCAAACAACCTATAAAAACCACGTAGTGCTAACTCCTAGCACTTCAGTTTGATAGAATGTCACTGTATCTTCTTGTTTCATACAGAAAGAATGGGAGAGCTAACTGCACCTGAGAAGCCAGAAACAATCAAAGATCAGGAATTCCCTCTCTTGGCTTGCCTTCCTTTATTTGTTAAGGGCCCAAGGTTTGTACTAGGTTCTGAGGAAGAAGAAAGAAATAGAGCATTTTTCTTTCCCTCAAGGAGTCTGTAATTTATTAGGGTAAATGAGATTCTCATGCAAATAAACTGTAATGCAATAGAGAACTGTGTGTGCATAAATAGAAGCTCATAGGCTCTTGTGATCATAGATCTTGGAGATCGTTGAATCCAATCCTTTCATTTTATAGATAGTCTTAGAGAGATTGTGACTTTCATTCACATAAAAGAGTTGGAGAAAAGTCTTGAACTAGGTAGGTCTCCCTGACTCCCAAACCCAGTCCTCTCTACTATTTACTCTGTCTTTATGTGGAAAGAGGACTTCAGTGGAAATGCTTCTATTTCCAGTCCTCTAGTCTCCATTCCCTACTCTTTCCTTTGATATTCTAAACTACTCTGGTACCTTCCTTCCCATCACCTCTAAACAGATTCAGTTATTCAATACACATTTATGGAGCCCTCTCCTCAATCACTCTTGTACCTGATGGTTGTTTGGATTTTAAAAAAAGATGCATTTCCAACTCTCTTAAATGACTTCTATATTAATCTTTTTGAAGCAGGTAAATGAACAGGATGACCTCTGAGTCAAACTCAGCCCTAAAAATCTCTTGAGAGTGTGCTGATGATCAGGGAACATAATTCTTCTTTGTGAATGATGATAACATTATTATTTTTAGATGTTTGCCTGAATAGGCTATTTCCATATTTTTTGCAGCTATAAACTGCCCAGCATACAAACCGGTTTACTAGATTAATGTTTAATTTGTAGTGCCATCATTGTTTTTATGTAACTATTATGAAGTATGTTATTTGAAGAGACTTTTGTGTTCACAGAGTAATTAATCCCTGTTCTCTGTTAAAAAGGTGTGTCACAAGCCATTCAGATCCCTTACTGATATGAAAATCTCAGATCTATAAGTCTAAGTAAGGATGATTGTTAGAAGGGAAGATGATAACTGGGCAGCTTATTCATAATCAAATTCCACATCATTTAAAACTATTTAATACTTTATTTAACTTTGAAGAAGTTCAGCTATTTCCTTCTGCATTAATTTAATCTCTGACATCTCATTTGATTAAATGGAAATATTAAAAAAAAACCCTAGTCTGCTACCTTTTATGATTAAATATAGTCCTCTGAAAAATTCAAGACTCTTATGGTCATTGTATGTGATGGGAGGAATGACTCATTAGGAATGGATTTGTTCTTTTTAAAGATGTTTAATGATTTTTGTTGTTGTTGTTGTAAGACATCCAATCCACTTCGAAATATATTTGCTTTTTTCTCTAGTTTATCCCTTGAAACAATGCTGTAAATAGACAGAAAAAAAGTTTGGCAAAATCAGCTACCCCATCTTCTGTTGCCTGGCAGCATCTGTAATATTCCTTATCTATATTCCCCTAACCTTTGTAATGGAGAGAAAGAGCTTTCTCAACTCTTCTCTAGAGCCAAACTTTATGAAAGCTTTCAGTGGCAAAGCAGACGGTAATGTATTTTTAATGTCATTTCCACTGATAAAACCATAATCTATTTCTAATGTTGAACTCTATGATAGTGCCAAGGACTTTGGTATCAGGAACTTTCTTTTCTAGGTCTTCAATAGCTGTGACTGTTTGGTATAGTTTTTCATGTGTCTTTTAATAGTTTTCAATACTTCTTTTGAAAATCATTTATTCAAATTAATTGACCCTTATGTAGGAGGGAAATATCTCTTGTTCTTATATATTTATGTTAGTTCACTTTTTTATTGTTGTTGTTGCCCAATCCAAAAGTGTTTTCAGAGGGCAGTTGGAATAATATTAGTTGACCTATATATATATAGAAATTTAAATTGGACAGTTAAGTGGTACAATGGATAGAATACCAGGCTTTGAACCAAGAAGACTCATTTGTATGAGTTCAAATCTGGCCACAGACACTTACTAGCTGTGTGACCCTAGGCAAGTCACTTAACCTTGTTTGCCTCTGTTTCTTAATTTGTAAGGTAAACTGGAAAAGGAAATGGCAGACCTCTCCATAACTTTTGCTAAGAAAACCTCAAAGTGGGGCCATGAAGAGTTGGCCACAAATGAAATCAACCCCACAACATAACTCTTTAAAGTTTTTCAATGTGTTTTCCATACAGTACATTATTTAAATCTCACAACAACCCTGTAATATTATTATTCATTTTACATATGAAGAAAATAAGACTCAGAGATTAAGATCTGACCTTGAGAATCATTTTCTGAATTCCTTCATGAGGAAGGAAGGATCCATTGTGTAAAGTTTCCATGTGAGATCCAGGGGGGAGGAAAAGAACAAGGCCTCTTCCAGTTATAGATTCAGCGAAGGTCTTATCTTTAGCTATCATTTCTATAAGGAGTTTGCAAACAGATGTTAGAGGCAGCCTGAGTATCTTGTACATTAATTGAACAGAATGATATCTGACCTCACAATATTGCCATGGGAAGTCAAATAAATGAAGTGTTGTGATGATGATCACTGTATTTATTGTGAGTCAGTCAGTTTTTCAGTGCATGCACCCCACCCCCACCCCAAATCTCTTTCCTAGGGACTATTTTAGTTACTCTCTAGTGGAGGAATTATTCCGTTAAATCAGCATTGTATGCATCAAATTAAAATATTTATAAAGGACTTTGGGATCAGCTTCTGTAATTCATTCAAGTCATTCATAGCCCTATTTTTATTAGCCCTTGCTAGGAAGACGGCAGGATCTGAAGTCAGAGGACCCAGACTCATATCCTGGCTACATGATACTTCATGCCTGTGATCCTGCACAAGTCACTTCAATTCTTTGGCCCAAATTTCCTCATCTGTCAAATGAGAAGATTGGGTTAGTTGACTTCCAACACCTTTTCTAGCTCTAAAACTATGATTTAGTGACTAGTGGTACTTTTGATGATGCAATAACAGTGTGTAGATAATAATATAGCTAAATGTTTTACAATTATTGTATTTTATGTTTGTCATAACAACCCTGGGAGGTAGGTGTTACTATGTCCTCTATTATACAGATGAATAAATGGAGGGGAAGTGACTTTCCTGAGGTCACAGCTGGAAAGTGTCTGAGCCTGATTTGAGCTCTGATCTTACTGCCTCCAGACAGCAAGCGAAGGTAGTGACTTTGCACAGCCTTCCCTCTCTTAAATCCAATTCACTTACATGTCATTGCAGCAGCCTTCCTGATACCATGGTCCTCTTTGAGAACAAAGGACAAACAACATCCTCTATGAGTAGTAGGTGTCAGCCCACTGCTAGACAATTGGGCAGTGCAGCTTTGTTCCTCTTCCCTCCCTCCCTCCCTCCCTCCCTCCCTCCTTCCTTCCTTCCTTCCTTCCTTTTTTCCCTTTTATTCCTTCATTCCCTCTTGTTTTTGTTTTATATCTTTATGACAGGCAGATCATTGTGAGTAATACACTATTGTTTAAGCGTAGATATATGATTTCATTCATCCTTTGGGTCAATTGAAATTTTAATTCTTTGTGGTAGTGTTCTAGGACCCTATTGGTCAGATAAGGTATCCCAAAGGCATGTGATTGATTAGTGGCAGAGAGAGGGTTTTAAACTTATCATGATTCCTTTGTAAACTTTGTGAATCTGGAGACTTTCACCTATGGTTGATCAATTGTTGGTTTCCTTGAATTTACATGGAGGCATCACCTCTTTGATATCATGGTTCTTTTTGAAAATGAAGGACAAGCATCAGCAGTAGCAGCAAGCACCACAAGAAAGTGGCAGAGGAATGAATAAGGGAATCCTGTGCTGTTGGTGGACAACTAGGTGACACAGTGGTTGGAGTACCAGGCCAGAGTCAGGAAGACCTGAGTTCAAATTTATCCTTAGACACTTACTAGCTGTGCCACCCTGGTCAAATCATTTAACCCTTGTTTGCTTCAGTTCCTCATCTGAAAAATGATCTGGAGAAGAAAATGACAAACTACTCCAGTTATCTTTGCCAAGAAAACCCTAAATAGAGTTACAAAGAGCCAGACATGACTGAAAATGGCTAAAGCACATAATGCTGATGTCTGCTTACAAAAATAAAAAATGTAAGATTTTAATTTTGTATTCTTTGCCTCCATCCCTCCCCCTTTTACTATCTTCAGCTTCCTTCTGAGGCCTTATAATTTTTTTTAGGTTTTTTTGCTAGGCAGTGGTGTTAAGTGGCTTGCCCAAGGCCACACAACTGGGTAATTATTAAGTGTCTGAGACCAGATTTGAACCCAGGTACTCCTGACTCCAGGGTCAGTGCTTTATCCACTGCACCACCTACCTGCCCCCTTATATTCTTTAATAGAAAAATTAGCATGTGAGATTTATCTGACCACTTATACGTTTTACAGGCAGCATCAACTTTGGATTATTTTGTGTCATTATTCATTATTCTCTGCTCTTGGTTAACAATTTTTTTTTCCTTGCTTTCTATCATTAGTCCTTCTCTCTCTTACCACAATTGATTACTACAGTTTATTATTATGCTAAACTATTCTATTTGCTATATTGTTCTATCATTATTAATTTTAATAGTACTATATTTAATAGTACTATAATAATACTATATTAATAGACTACAGTTTTACCATAGTAAACTGAAGCATTTTTCTCCTTAAATGATAGGATCTCCGGATGGTTTAGGGCTCTTATGAAAGCTGTTTCTTAATTAGCATTTTATTTTTTTACTGTTTTAATTTTATATAAGAAAGAAGTAAATTTACAAGAAAATAGGAATTAAAAAGATTGGGAGAGTATGCCTTGGAAAGGCAGTGTGTTGCATCATAGAATGAGTATTAGTCTTTGGTATTTGGGCTTGAGTTCTGATTTTGACTTTAGTAGCTATGTAACCTTAGGCAAGTTATTTAATTTCTCCAAGATTGAGTTTCCAAATTTGTGAAATGGGATAATACTTATCTCACAGCATTATTTTGATGATATACTTTTTAAGACTTAGAGTGTTATAGAAGTGTGTTGTTCGTACCAATCACTTAAGTATCGACTCTCAGAAATGTGTAAGTTGCCTAGGGCAACCTCTCATCAGTTCGAGAATCCCTTTGATAGCATCCCTGCCAAAAGGGCATCCAGCCTCTTCTTTAATACCTTCCCTCATGCGGTACTCTTTATGAATTTATGAACAGTGCTTATTTTATGGGTTGTAAAAGAAAGTTTTCCATATATTAGATGGAAATCTCTCTTTCTTTGGTTCTAGTTTTCTCCTGGAGCTACCCTGAATAAGCCTATTTCATCTTCTATAAGATCTCTCTTGAGGAATTTAAGACAACAATCATATCTTCCTCTTCCTTTTGTAAGCTAGATATCCTTGCTTCCTTCATCAATGCACCCTCCACTATTTAGTGAGGAATACTATTTCTGGATCCTTCTTTTAATGTGTTGGCTTCCGTGGCAGTCACATCACACTGATTTACCATTCAATTGTATGGTCAATTAAAACCCTCAGATCCTTTTCATTTGAACTGCTGCCAAGTCATATTCCTCCTGTTCTGTACTTAAGTGATTGATTTTCTGAATCTAAATGTAGGACTTTACATTTATCCCTGTTAAATATCACCTTATAGTCTATTGAGGTGATTTTAAATGAGTCAATCACTGAAGACTGTCACAGAATTTTAGAGACATCATTAGAAAGCATCTATTCTAAATGTCTCATTTTAAAGATGAGAAAACAAGTCTGGAAAGATTACAGGACTTAGCCAAATATTCTGTCATCTGGCCCATTAACCATATTCCACCTTTGTCTTAGCTGTAAATTTGAGAAACATTATTTAAAACATCAGTAAAGATACTGCTAAGGACAGGACCTTATGTTCATTGTTTGAACCCTCTAAGAGCATTGTGACATTCCCTCCAGGTAACTCTTCAACTTACTCTAGATCTAGCTTTCATTTTCTCATCTATAATGAGTTATTTATAAAAATCATAGAGTTTCAGAGTTAGTAGTATTCCTAGAGATCATCTAGATGAGCCAAAGCATAGATTGCATTGATCTTTACCATCTCTTCCAGCTTCCATTTTAAGGGTCTTGAGCAACAGGACACTTACCTCAAAGACAGCTCCTTTCACTTTTGAAAACTTATAATTGTTAAAAGAAATGTTTTCTTTCCACTGAAGCAAAATCTGTCTCCTTGTTCTTTCTTGGTGTATTCTTAGCCCATAAATCACTCTAGCACTCAGATTACATTGGTATAGGGAGCTTCCAGTGAGGTAGTTCAGTAGTTGCACTACAAATTATTATGCCAGAGAATTGTATGGAATCCTGAGAGGTAAGTGCTTAGGATCATAGTGTATTTGATATGGAAATGTTGACAACTATGAAACCATCCAGGTCAACCATCATTTAAAAGAGGAGGAATCTGAGGCTCAGGGAAGATAATTCACTTGTTCAGCAACATGTGTCAAAGGAAGGACTTGAACCCAGATCTTTTGGATACCAAAACCAGTTCTCTCTATGAACCACATTGTATCTCTTATATGTCTTTTTATTGTAATTCTCTATTTAGCTGAAATCTGCCTCTCTGTTATTTCCTCCCATTGATCCTATGGGACCAAGCAGAAAAAAATTCCTTTTCCACATGAAGAAATTTTCCACATGGGAACCCTTTATCATATGCTCTACTGAGATAAAGATGCACTTTGTCTAGAACATTTGCCAGCTCTACCAACCTGTTAACTCTATCAGAAGAGGAAATGAAGTTATTTAGGCATGACTTGTTCATAGCAGATCTATTTGACTTTTCATAATCGCTGCATTCTTTTCTAAATGTTCAAAGACTTTCTATTTGAACACACATCCTAGAATTTTCCTGGGGATCAGGGTCAGGCTCATCCATTCATAATTTCTGGAACATACCATTTTCCTTTTCCTTTTTTTTGTGTATGTGTGTCCCTACCTCATATTTTTTCATTTTTTTAACTGTCTTTAATTCTTCATGAGTTATCCATTATTTCTAGTTGGGATGCTAAGATCCATTCTGCAATGGATTCCTTCAGTGCTTGGAGGCAATTCATTTGGGCCTGAGTGACCATGCAAACTTTTACTCTCTTGCATCTGTGTCAGCGTTGACAGTTCTGTCTAATGTTCCTTATTCAAAGGATGCCCAGTTACTTTTTGTGAGGCTTTCATTAAATTAATACTATAAAAAAATCCAATGAATTCTTAGCATTTTGGTCGTGCAGGCCCATTTAATGTCCTAGGAGAAGGATATTGTGCTAAAAGACTGGAATTAGTATCAGAAGACTCAGATTCAAATTCTTGCTTTGATATTTGTAACTTCGGGTAAGTTCACCAATTCTGGGCCTCCTATTTTTCTGC
The DNA here is from genome assembly GCF_037893015.1 of Macrotis lagotis. Classification (NCBI taxonomy): domain Eukaryota; kingdom Metazoa; phylum Chordata; class Mammalia; order Peramelemorphia; family Peramelidae; genus Macrotis; species Macrotis lagotis. The sequence continues at coordinate 762,677,589 of NC_133658.1, forward strand.
TGTAAAATGAGAGGTTTGTATTAGATGATCTATTATGTCCCTTCCAGCTAAATCCCATGATGCTATTTATGCTTCCTAAGATTTAGTTAAAGTCAATATTAATCAACTTTTGGATTCCATCTCTAACATAGACTTAGTGCAGGGGTTTTAGAGAAAGTAAGGAATTGCCTAAGAGGTTGAGAAATGATTTGTTTCAGTAATGAGCAATAAATGATTGTAGGAGATAGCCAGGCAACTGATACTGATAAAACTACAGTTGACTTCTGAATCTGGCAGAATAGTCTCAGTTTGCCAAATGGATCTGCACATGGTAAAATCTCCATTATTCTAACCTAAACATGGATGTCTAAAGATAGCTAAATGGGGTTGTTGAACGCTAGTGGATCAGAATGATGATATGGTTGTCTTTTCTGTCATTTTTTACTCTCATATTGACTGTTTTGGTTAAATATATATTAATGTATATTTAAACAATTTAATTCATTGGATATATTAAATATAGACATACATATATGTATATATACATCTATACATATATGTTCTTTTGGGGGAAATATCTAGGGACTGTGTGTTTGGGCCTAAACCTTTGTATTGTACAATGGTGAAAAAAATCATTTAAATGCCATAAAATTCTGATAAAGTACTGTCCAAGTGATAAAGAAGTCCCAATGATACATCCAACCCATTTGTAAAGTTGGCAATGCAGTTTGGAATCTTCCACAAGATATAACTTAGGTCTTATACTTAGGTACAAGATTATTAATGTTATCTGCAGGACCAGGGATGACCAGTCCAGAGAGATCTTGGAGGCAAAAGGTTAAGGCTAAAAGAATATAAAATCTTGTTATTTCTCACTGCCCTAAATGGTGAAATTCAGGACCTGAAGTCAGGAAGACCTACATTGAAATATGGCCTCAAGTACTTATTAGCTCTGTGAATCTGGGCAAGTCACTTAAATCTTTGCTTCAACTTCCTCACTTATCAAATGAAGATAATAGTAATACTTGTCTGAGTTGTTGTAAGATCAAATGATATAATATTTATAAAGTTCTTTGTAAACCTTAAAGTATCATATGAATAGCACATTGTTGTTATTAATTATCACTACTCCTAGCAGGTCTTGCTCCTGCCTTAACAAACAGTCTTACAGAGATGAAGAGGATGAAGTATTCTCCTTGAATGTTGTTGGTCCATTTCAGAAGAAACTTTATTGCTGATATCCAAGTTCAAGTCTTCTCTGTACAGAAATGACCATTCTCTTCTAATAAGAGTAAGGATTTCATTGGCATAGGGAATTTGTGGATTAGGAAATTCCAATCATCCTTTTACTTTTGTCTTCACAGCAATTTAGAGTCTCACATAATTACCTAGAATGTGAAAGATTTGCCCAGGGACCCAGAGCCAGGATGTGTCAGAACCAGGACATGAACCAAACATTCCTGATTTTGAGGTTGATTCCTTCTTTTGCCACACTGAAACAAAATCCTAGGCAGTCAGTCTTCGTGGTGAGACCGACCAGTGGTTCTGAGAAATGGTTTTTAAAAAGTTACACGGCCTTTTCTATTTCTGCCAAAGGATGTTTAGCCTGCACATAAAAAGCAAAGGGGTCCTGCTTTTAATAACTTTTTGCAATTTCAACTCAGGTCTTGCTATGAAGTTTAAATTTAAAGCTTTGCAGTGATACCAGGCTCAGGCTAAATTTGAAAGTAGCTGTGGGGGAGAGGACTTTAACATTTCCCCAGGGAAGTGGACTGGAAAATTGCTGAAGAGTAAACTGCAGGGAAGACTCCTGAATTGGCCCCTGGGGTTTGACATAATTACATAATGACTTTTCCATATCTCAATTTTTAGGAAGGAAAAAATTGCTTAAATTTTTTTTTTCAAAAGTGAAATTCAGCAACTTCTGTCATTTCTCGTCAGGATGCTAAATTCTGCAATGGCGTCCACCCTTTGTGTATAGAGTCTGAGTTTGAGGGGAAGTAAGGAAGGGAAAAAATGAATTAGATAAGTTAGGTTCCTATAGGACTTGACATTTCCATACTAAGTAGACTTTTTTGTGTATCTGGTATTTCCCAAAGAGTAGGTTAGAGCATACACAATACAAGACTGGTTTGTAGACAGATAAAACTGTATTTTCATGAATAAAGTTTAAAAAATTACATTTTCTGTTTCTGGGAATCAATAAGTTCATAGAATTTTCAGTATAGAAAGACATTAGAGGTCATCTAATTATAGTCATTATTTTACAGATGAAGAGATACAGGTAGAAAGAGAGATGAAGTGATTTCAATAAGATAAAACAGTTTAGTGACAGAATTGGAAATAGAATTCATGACTCTTGATATTTAGTCCATTGCTCTAACCTTGATACCAGATTGTACACTAAACATTGATGGTCGAGGTCCTGATTATACAAAGAAGCTTCATTTAGCACTCCAATCCAGGCAGCTCAACACTTTTTGATTAAATTCAGCTAGACTTGTGATTCCATCTCATTTTTGCCTTTTATCTGAAATTATATAATCTGAACAATTAACATTAACTCCAGGAGCTTTGATTATGGCCTCACCCCCTGTGTATTTTCAGTTCAAAATGTTTTTTGTTGTTATAAGATTTGAGTGGGAAGAATTATAGTATGCAAGGTTTTGTTGTACAAGGTTTCATTTAAGTAGTGGGAATTTAGAGCATACATATCTATAATAATGCAAAAAAATAAGAGTATTACTTCCCTGCACAAACATGTATTCTACAAAGAGAATTTTAAGCACATACAGTGTTTCATTTTGAAAACATGTAGCTTCTATTACATTGGATTATCTCTTCGTTAAAGTGAAAAGTGCAGCTTATCCTACCCTGGTTAAACAACATCTGAAATGTTGTATTCAGTTGTTAGGACCACATCTGAGAAAAGAAATTGATAAAATGGAGTGGATTCACAAGAGAATGACCATGATGATAAAAGTGTTGAAAAGCTTGCCACAAGAATATAAATTGAAGGAACAAGGAATCTTCAGTGTGCAGAAAAGAAGATGTGAGAGAGAGGATGACTATCTTCCTGAAATTACAGTTTTATATAGTGTGATATAGTGGATAGAATGCCATCAGGAGAACCTGAGTGTTTGGTATAATTTAATCTCCCCAAGTCTCAGTTTCATCTTTACAATGAAAATCATAATATTGCACTATCTCTTGGTGTTATTGTGAGTTAAATAATGTTTATGAATAACTTTTGAAGTATTAAAGTGTTTTGTCAATATGTGCTATTATTTTTATTAATTGAAAGACCATCCTGTAAAACAGAGGTAGGGAACCTTTGGCTCATGGACTGTATAAGACCTGCCATCTAATGGTGTGCAGGTGAACTCAAAATTCAATAAATCTAAGAACTTTTCAGGGGTGAATTAAATTTTTGACCAACTATGTTGGCCAAATGATGTTATGAATATCCAAATGGCTCTTTGCAGAAGAAAAGTTCCCTACTCCTGCATTATGAAAGAATGACTAGAAAGACATTCCTGCTTCTGATGCCTACTATGGGGGGGACCTGGAGTTAGGAAGATTGGAGTTCAAATCCATTCTCTCTCTAAATCAATCAATTCTCTCTAATGTTGTTTTTGTTCAATTGTTTCAGTACTGTTTGAACTCATTTAATATTTTCTTGGCAAAGATACTGCAGTATTTTCCATTTCCTTCTCCAGTTCATTTTACAGATGGGTAAACTGAGGTTAAACAGTTAAGTCATTTATTCAAGGTTACACAGCTAATAAATGTCTGAGCTCAGATTCTTACTAGCTGTGTAGTCCTTAAGCAAATCACTTTATCCTTTTTACCTCAGTTTCCTCATCTGTAAAATGAGTTGGAGAATGAAATGGCAGACCAGTCCAGGATCTTTACCAAGAATACCCCAAATGGGGGTTTCCCCTAAGAGTTGGAAATTGTTGAACAACAATAACAGGCAAATCATTTAACTTCTGGGCCTCAGTTCCTCATCTATTCACTATAGAAGGGCATTAGAGGTCATCTAGTTATAGTCTTCTGTAAGATCAAGGGGTTGAAGTAAATGAATTCTAAAATCCTTTCCTAGTTGAGAATAGTGATCATCTCCCATAACTTCTGTTTGGTCCTTGAGGACTGAATTAGGATTAATAGGTGGAAGAGTACAAAGATACAGATTTTAGCTTAATAGAAGGAAAAGTTTCCAAAACAGTCACTAAAATAGGATAGCTTTAAAGAGAGATTGGGAGAGCCAATAATCCTGAAAAAGACAGGAATGTCATGGAAAGGATTCCTAACTCAAAATCCTATGAATTTTCTTATGGATTTGAGATTGTAGTTCTCTCAGGTAATAACAGGATTTGAATGAAGAATTTTTTTTTAAATGAAGACTTAGCAAAACAAATCTCTCATTCACTCCTCATTTAGCATTTTTTCAAATGCTGATTGGCAGAGATAGAGTAATATGAATAGGCCAAGTTCTTTTGCTAGGCAAAAGATACCCCAGTTCCAAAATGTCTTCAGAAATTTTTCTTGCTGCATAAGAAATAGACTCTTGACATTTGAAGTTGAAAAAAAAAGTAACTTGGATAGAGCAGAGGGTATGTTAATTATTTAGGGAAGAGGAAGATGTTTCCCCTCTTGACAATTATAGATGTCTTTAATTTGGAATGGCACCAATACTGGCCAAGACTGAATCTGTAATGGATAGTGAATATGGAATATGATGAAATTTCCATACAGGACCCACTAATAGACTTCTTTTGAATATTACTTTAAAAATAACTCTTCAGCATCTCCTTCTTCCTCTTTTGATGTTGAATAGATGAAATAAATCAGAGTTGAGGGAGAAAGCTTTTGCCCTAGGGTTCTGACTTGGCTATGTTTAAAGGTAGTTTGATGTGTTTGAGAAGAGTATATTAGGATTTAAAGAAAAAGAAGTGACTTTAGCAGTCTTTTAGTCCAACTCACTTATTTTATATAATATTGATGATGATGATGATGATTATATAATCCACCTCCCATGTCCATGCCTTTGCACTGCCTACCCCCCACGTCTGGAATGCACTTCCCCAAATGATCATTTATTCATTCAATAATCAGTTAATACTTCTCCTTTAGAATCCTTCAGTTTCTTTAAGGCAGAGCACAGTCTTCATCTTATGAAGCCTTTACTTATTTCTTCCAGGTGTTAAGCCTTTTCTGTCTAAATGTTGTTGTTCAATTGTTTTGGTCCTGTCTGAACTCATTTGGAGTTTTCTTGGCAAAGATATTGGAGTATTTTCCATTTCCTTCTCCAGTTCATTTTATAAGTGGGTAAACTGAGGTAAACTGAGGTTAAGTGGTTAAGTGACTTGTTCAAGGTCACACAGCTAGTAAATGTCTGAGGCTGCATTTGAACTTAGACCCATCCCTATATTCACCCAACTACCTAGTTAACCAACTCTTCTCTAAATACCTTATATTTATTCTCCATATTTATTATGTATTCAGTTATATATGTTGCTTCCTCTGTAAGCTTTTTGAGACTAGAGATTATTTCACTTTTTGTTTTTGTAAACCCACCACCTAAAAGAGTCTGGGATAAAATAAGTGCTTCATAAAAGTTTGCTGATTGATACTTTATCTGCTAGTTTCAAGTTAACATGTAACTTTCATCACAACAATCTTATAGGTAGGTAGGCAGATTGAATAAGTATTATTCCCATTTTTCAAAAGAGGTAAACAAACACAAAGAGATTAAATGACTTGGGACAAGTGTGAATTGGATGGAAGTGACATGATAGCTATTTCCAAGTATTTGAAGATCTCATTGGGGAGAGGAATTAGATTTGTTCTATTTGGCCTCAGAGAGCAGAGCCAGTAGTAGTGAGTGGAAGTTACAAAGAGGTCACTTTAGATTGGATTTCAGGAAAAATTCTCCAACAGTTCCATTTGGGTACAGCTGACCCTAACCAACTGGGTACAGGTGGACTCCAGAGGCAGTGATCTCCCTTTCCTCAGAGCTCTTCAAACAGAGTCAGGATAGCACCCATTGGGTGTGTTAGCATAGGAATTCCTTTTGATTAGAGGGAGGACTGGATGTTTGATGAGATTCCTTGCAATTCCAAAATTTTATGATTCTGTAACTGCTGGAGTCTGTGAGCCAAGCCTCATGTTTCTTGATTGACTCCCAAATTCAGTACTTTTTTTCACTGCATCACATGGAAGGAGGTCAGATAAAATAGAGCCTCCATTTATACAATTATAATGCATGAAATAATACAATATTGCCTGCATTATCTATATCAGGGTTTTGGTGGGGAAAGTGTCTTTGTAAACCTTTAGCAGTGTAGATATTTGAATATTATTATTGTTGTTATTTCTTTGGGCTTCCAAGTCTAGATGGGGTTTTTCAAATAAAAGTAACTAATAGGTAGTAAATCCCCAGGAACTTTCTCTATGATAACCAGTAAATAGGACTTTCCTAATAGTTCTTTTCCTCCTAATGGTTTCCCCAGCTTTAACACCTGTCATGGGACCACTGGTAAAGTCATTTAGCTACTGGGAGCCTCAGTTTCCTCAGGAAAGTGCTTTTTTAAGGGTTTTTTTTTTGGCTAGATCTTCAACAGACCATTGAAATGATAATTATTATTTTTATTATGCACCTTGAACTATTGTTGAATAGGTTCTTTATTTAGGTGTTACTAGAGCCTTTGCCCTGTTCATTCCCTTGGTTGGAATACTCCTTCATCTCTCATAAAATCTCTCACATTTGAAAATATGGCTCAAATATTATTTTTTGCAATGCCCTTAACTTCTAGTGCCCCCATTTGATCTCCTTTTATTTATTTGCTTACATCCCTCCCTCCCTCCCTCCCTCTTAGTATGTTTGTCCTTTGTTTTAGAGAGGATCAATGACTTTACAGGATGATGTCTTGATTTGTGTGTGGCCTTCCATGGTGCCAGTCATACAGAAGATGCTTAATTAGTTCTTACTGATTGGTTGATTGAGTAATTTGTTGTAGCCCCAGCAAAGGTTAGTTGTGGGGGATTCCATTGGACTGTCTGGCTTATAAAAAGGGAGTGTATAAACCCTTCTGATCTGTCCCCCCTTATTTTCCATAGAGATTGACCAAGCTAGGGGTATTTTTGGTCTCTTGCTAGGGAATGTATAAGAACAAAGACACAAAGGGACTGCATTTAGGTGGGACTTGAGTTTGCCTTTGAATTTCTAGACCTGTGCTTCCTTCACTCCCTTGCATGTAATAAAAGTTAATATCCACTGAATTGAATTTCCCTTGAGCCCTGCAGAGGCAGGCTAGTTTCTTTTACTGGGGTAGCATCTTTTACCCCTGAGCAGCTGCTATTTTTGAGGCAGGAAAATAAAGCTAGAGAGCTTTGTACAGCTGTCATTTGGAATCCCAAGCACCCATATAATACAACCTGTCAGTGTGACCTGATTTCTTGGGCAGAGGCAGCCTTTGGCTGTAGGCTTCCTCTCTGTTATCCGTTTTCTTTTACTGGTTTTATTTTTATTTCTCATTGGGAACTTCTTGGATCTAGAAAAGAAGTGATTGTGTGTGTGTGTGTGTGTGTGTGTGTGTGTGTGTGTGTGTGTGTGTTACTGATGAAAATATATGTGTGACCTGCAGGAGTCACATCCAAATTCTGACCCAGCCCTACTTAAACTAATTTCAGAAAGTTTTAACCTAATGGGACAAATGGGGGTGAAATTTCTTATCAAGTTTCTTTGTAAAGAATACAGGCATGAGGGGTGGCTAGGTGGCATAGTGGATATAGCACCGGCCTTGGAGTCAGGAGTACCTGGGTTCAAATCCGGTCTCAGACACTTAGTAATTACCTAGCTGTGTGGCCTTGGGCAAGCCACTTAACCCCATTTGGCTTGAAAAAAAAAGAATACAGGCATGAAATAGAAGCAGAGTCATGAAAAAACTAAGCATAACTTCTTTAGAAACTTTCCCTGCAAAATAGATATTTTAAAAATGAATATTTAAAAATTCCTATTGTCTGTGCTCCTTTTCTTAGATTTCTAGGATTTTCTCAGTCTTCCAGTGAATAACTAGATGTCTCTTAGGGGACTGAAGATCTTTGATTCAGAGCTGGTGTAGACCTTTGAGTCCTGTTAGACCAAAAGCTCACAGTTGGTCAAGTCTGTTAGTCAATAAATATTTATTATCTACTATGTGTAAAGCACTCTGCTAAATGCTGGGGAGAGCAAAGAAAGGCAAAAGAATTCTCTTTTGGAGTTCACAGTCTAATGAGGGATACAAAGCAAAAACAACTTGCCCAATATTATAAAGGCAACAAGAAACAGAGGTGAGCTTTGAACCCAGATCCTGCTGCCCTTATTGTGCTCTCTATTACTACTGTATTTATAAAGTGCTTACACATTAAATAGTTGTTTAATATTCTTCCTTCCTTCCTTCCTTCCTTCTTTCCTTTCTCCCTCCCTCCCTCCCTCCCTCTTAGTATGGATGCCATAAACCACTCCAGTCTCTTTGGTGTAGATTAGGAAGCTTATCTAAGTCCTGATAATAAATAGAGTATATAATGTTAATGAACTATCTGTGTGCCTAGTTGTTTTCAAGCCTCAGTCCTATGGTAACCTGCATACTTAGAAGGCATTAACTAAGCTCTCTTTGATAAGCTCAAGTAGTCTTTAGCGTTTCCTAACAGAGGCCTTAATGGAAAGACTAGACTCTATTTGCAAATGCTTTGAGAGTCACAAGTGGAACTTGTGCCAGCCTGCAGGACATCAGACAGACAGCAAAATAGCTTAAGTAGTGGGTATCTTTTTCATTTTTTGTCTGCAGATATTAAGCAGCTTGAATAGCTCAGGGTAGGGAAGGAGCTTGTTATATTATTAACCATGGGTAGCAATGGTGATAGTTTATTATAGGGCCGACTTACTGAAAGAGAGTTGTATCATTTTTCATGTTTAAAAAATGCTGTGACAATGCACTTCTTCAGCAGGCTGTTATTCCAATAAATCACCCCAAATCCTACTTCTCTGAGCTGTAGAACAGACAGTTAGAGGAAGCAGAGTGATTGGGAATGTCACCCTGTAGGAAAGCTTGGAATGTGAGGTGGAAATCACTGATGCAGGAAATACTCTGGGTGTTCATGCCTTTAAAACAGAAGATGTAAATTGAGATTTTTCACAATCTAGGGAGGTCCTAGAAGAGCCACAGCAGAGTGTGGCTGCAGTGTCTTTGATATGGCTCTTTCCTTATTCATTGGCATAGATTCCATCCATCAACGACAGACCTTCCTGTGTGGTGTCTCAGCCCGGCTGGGCTCAGCACAATTCAACACAGTTACAGACACCTTCAGGACCCAGCTCAGGAAAGGATATCAATCCAATGGCCCCTCTGCTTCAGGCTTATAGGTCCCATATCTACGGATGGCTCCAAACCCCTAGATGGCTACCTACCACATACATTAATAATTGCTCACCAAGAGATTTATTTTAAAAAGCAAACACTACTGTTGATTGCAAAGCATTTTAAACCCTCACACCTCCTCTTCCGTGACCAACATCATAATGTTGTTGGAGGTTGGGCAGGGAAGTTAGCCAGAGATCAATTCAGCAAACATTTATTAAGCTTACACTAACTTGAGGCACAGTGTGGAAACAGAAATACAAAATGCCCCACATCTAATTACTACTTAAGTACTAGATAGGTGGCTCCATATATAACCTGATTCATTTTCCTGAGATAAAATCTGGTCTTGGATATTTATTAGCTTTATGACCCCAGGAAAATAACTTAACCTTACTTGCCTCAGTTTCCTCATTGGTAAAATGAATTGGAGAAGGGAATAACAAACTACTTCTGTATCCCTGCCAAGAAAACCCCAAATGGGGTCATGAATAATTAGACATGATTGAAAATAACTAAATAATAGCAAACCCTAGTGTTATTTCAAATGACTATATCCTGCTGTTTTCCCTTTTCATTTCAGCCTTCTTCTACCTTTGTTGCTTCTTTTTTTGTATTACATTGGCTCCCTTCCCTAAGGCCCCTTCACTCCATACTCCTTCTTACCCAATAAATATCTTAGGACAAGGGCAGTTGACCCAGACCTTCTCAGAATTGACATTGTCAGAGACAAGAAAGGAGTTTGGAGATGATTAGTGTGGTGGATAGAAAAAGAGCTTCATATTGACTTAGAAAACCACAAAAAAAAGAATTCTGTATTGTATTGTGTTTTTATTGATTCTTTTAAATATTTCCCAGATATTTTCATGTGGTTCTGCAGGACTCAGGAATCTTGTGAGCTAAAAGTTTTGCATCTCAAATCTAGTGCATCGGCATCATTTTATAGATGAGAAAACTGAGGAAGTAGCAAAAACAGATCTCAAGCTGCAACTCCTTTTGCTCTATTATTCTTCCTTCGTATGGACCATATTTTGCATCTAGTGCAGCCTTATTTGGTGCTATTCTTACCAGCTAAATGGCACAGTAGTAGAGTGCCAGCCCTGAAATCATGAAGACCTGAGTTCAAATTTGACCTCAGATACTTACTATCTGTGTGACCTTGGGCACATCACTTAGCCCTAACTGCCTCATATTCAGGGTCATCTCCAGTTGTCTTGATCCATATCTGACCACTGGAACCAAATGACTCTGGAGGAGAAACTGAGGGTGGAGACTTAGCACAGTACCCCCTCATTTCATGTGCTTATCATGTCATCATCTCCCTTACGTCTTTTTTGAAAACTAAGGACACATATCACCTCCTTGATAGAAACAACTGGGATGACTGAAAGGTTTCAGACAATTGTCTGGGTCCAAATTGGAAAAAAAAATTTCCAGTTGACAGTTGATGGTGCTAGTAGGATCATAAGTCTATTGTTAGAAGAGTTTCTTTGAGGTCCTCCAGCCCCTTATTTTTTAGATGAGGGAACATAAATAACTTTTCTCCGATCACCCAGATATGAGTTTGAACTTAAGGCCTTTGACTCCAGAATCAATGTGCTGAAAGTGAATTTTTTTAGGCTTCCAGAACTATTGTTTTCTCTTAGGAATCTTTTCTTCCTTTATTCTAGGTATTCCTAACCTTTTTGGTGTCATTGACCTTTTGGCAGTTCAGCAAAGACTATACACCCCAACCCAAAATATTTTTTAAACCCCAAAATAAAATATATAGGATTACACAAGAAACCAATTATATTGAAATTTATTTATCAAGATATTTAAAAACGTTTATGGACCTTCTGAAATCTGGGACCCTAGTTTAGAACTTCTACTTTATATATATTTACCCAAATAAGTTTCCATGTATCTCATGGGTACCAAGAGGATGCTTTTAGTTTGGTTATATCCATAAATGGATTTTTCAACTCAGTATCTCCATAATCATGGGGAAATCACTCAGGCTGCTAGTTTTGAGAAGCTCCCTTTTAAAATGCCAGTAGAGCAACTTTAGCCTGACACTGCATCTTGGATAGAGAATGATGGCAGGAACCTTCACTTACATTTCAAAAGCCTTGGGCTACTTTGTGGATGATGTTGTGACTGTCCTTACCCACCTCTAGTAGGTTCTCATTTGGTCATTCAGAGGTTTAGAGGCAATCAGAACAGATTTTGTTCTTCTGATGGCAGTCTCAATCTTAGTCAGTTCCTCAGCAAATGTATGAACTAAAAAAAAGCCAACAAAAATTTATTAAGCACCTGTTATATATCAGGTACTATGTTATAAGCTGTGGGATACAAAAAACAATTATTCCACTCTAAGCTGTGGGATACAAAAACAATTATTCCACTCTCAAGGAAACTCATAATCTTAAGGAATAATAATGAAAAGAATAAAGCATTAGAAGTTTATAATTGTAAAGGATCCTGAATGAAAAAGCCTGTGATAATTATGTAATTTGTTCATGTTCATAGTGCCTCTTGTTAGGATGGAGGAATATCATTATCTTTTTATAGAGAAACTGTTTTATGGAGAAGTTCTTCTATACGTTTATCTTTCTTTTTTCTTTTTTGTAAGATTTTTGAGTTCCACATTTTTATCTTTCCCTCTTTCCTCCCCCCGCTCCTTGAAAGTCATGTTGTAAAAGACAATCAGAACAAAAGGAACAAAAAACTTTGAGAGGATAAAAAAATAAAGCAAAAAAAAAATGGAAAATAGTATGCATTCAGACTCCACAAAGTTCCGTCTCTGGTCGTGGTTGATATTTTCCATCACAAATCCTTTAGAATTATCTTTATTATACTACTGAGGAGAGCTAAGTCTATCATATTTAATCATCACACAATGTTCCTATTAATACACATTTCTTTGTAATGAAATAACCTCTCCTTGAAGGCAGAAACTGTTTGGTGTTTACTAATTGTGTGACCTTAGGAAAGTCACTTGTCATGTTTGCCTCATTTTGTCTCAATTGTAAAATGGGGATAATAACATGCTTACTTTCAAGATTGTTGTGAAGATCAAATAACATAAATGTAAAAAGTACTTAGCACAGATTAGGAATTGGCTAAGTGTTTCTTCTCTTTTTTTGCATGGGAAGAATTTTTTGTATTTCTTTATACTAGTTATACCGATGAATAATAGACACTTATAGATAAATACTTATTTGAGAATCAGATGGAATAGATGAGCTATAACATTCCAATTCATATTATGTTTTGGTTATTATATTTCTACCTGACTAGATCATAAACTCCTTAAGGGCAAGGCCCACATCCTATATTGGTATCTCCTAAGCTGAATGACTGTTGAAGGAATTGGATGCCTGCATTTGATGAAATGATGCCCGCAAATGTAACTTGGCATATTTATTTTTTTAAAAACTCAAAACATTTAAAGTTAATGTGGTTTTGACATTACTCAGAGAATTTTGCTCCAGAGTGCTCAACATTTAGGGCTGAGAACCATTGCCCCAAAGGCAGTTACCGTATCCATTTAAACTGTTAGTTTTTAGCAAACACTCCCTGAGGATGATGGGAGTGGCATAAAGCAATGGTACAACTCAGCCTGTGGAAAAGTTGGCAAATGAAACAAAGTTGTGGCCTCATTTTTCAACACTGGACTACATAATGATTTCCTTTTCTTTCTTTCTTTTTCCCTCTTCATTCTTCCCTCCACTTCCCAGATCATTTAAACTGGAGCATGTATTCTACTCCCTCTATTCTAGTGAATGGAATACTGCCTCCCCCCCACATCCCCTAGAGCCTTTATAACAGGGGCTTCCAGCTTTCAGAGTGTGGGAGGTGGCTGCTTGAGTGAGTGGTTGAGCATCTGTGCTTACACAACTGGCATTGAGTATGACCCCCAATTCCATTGGTTTCCTGTTGATCATCTTTTAAAAAAATCCAATCCATTAAATTTTGTTTCCTTAAGGGCTTTTGTATTGTATCTTTCTCTGAAATTATATATTGTGTTTGCCCTTTTTTCCATGTGAGGCTGTGGTGAGTGGGAAGTTGATTTCTTGTAAAAAGTTTGCATATCATCAGTACTGTGGGAGAGGGGGGAAAACACTTCATTTCAATCTTTTATTCAATTTTCTCTTTTTTTCCAGGAAATAACCCTCCCACCCCTTTTCCCAGTCTCCAGAATAATTCTCATGTCATCAGAGTTTGGGGGTTGATTCTTCAGAATATATTTTCAATATAGTTTGGATTGTTATTTACAGTTAAAACTCTGAACTCTCAAGTATTTGTTGTTTTTTTAAGTGAGAAAATGAATAACCCATAACTGTTATTGAGGGTATTAGGGATTTTTAGCCTGGGGAAGAGAAAATTTAGAGGAGACATAACTGTAAAGATTTGAAGAGCTATCATGTGGAAGAGAGATTTGGCTTGTTCCTCTTGTGTCTGGAGGGGCCACCCTTAAGAATAGCCTTATGGAGAACAGAACCAAGATGTTGGCATGAGAACAGGCTTTCCCAGGAACTCTCTCCACAATATTTCAAAAACCTTAAAATTATGACTCTAACTAAAATTCTGAGGAACAGAACCCACAGAAAGATTCAGTGAGTCAATTCTCCAGCCCAAAGTAACCTGGAAGATCATGGGAGGTTCTGTTCCATGGGGTTGGAGGGGCCAGAACAAAGGCACTCCAGTCCTCCTGGAACAGCCTGTAGGCACCTAGGTCCCTGGAGCCCTAGCTCGAGACAGCAGAAGCAGTTTCCTGATCTGCCAACCCGAGGAACACCAAGCACAACTTGGAAGATCAGTGGGGAAACCTCTGCCAGAGTGAACATGGCACCAGTGTGACCCCCAGTGCAGCCATGGATCTCAGCATAGCCCAGATCCTAGCAAACAGAAGCAGGGTCATGGAGTCACTCAGTATGGAGCCACCTAGCAACTGCTCCCAGAGTGCTTAAGCCATGGAAGGTAAGGATGGGGGGGAGATTGTCAAGGTCTTTCTTTTGTCCCTGGGACAGGATTCTGGTGCTTTGTCCATATTCAGACCTGGATCAAAATCTGGGCCCCCATACTTCCATTGCCAAGCAGGGACCCTCCACACAGCACCAGGGCAGAGGGGCATGCTTGTGGTCATTCACAGATCAAAGTGCAGGTCAGGAAAGCAATCAGAGCCCTCTCATAAGACCATGAAGGAATTGAGGTCCTTGAAGGGGTTGTTCCAATAATAGTCAAAAGTTCAGGAAGCTCCCCAAAACCAGGGCACAGACTGAGGAAATGAGTAAACAAAAAAGGAACTCGACCATAGACAATTACTTTGGTTCCATGGAGGATCAAAATACAAACTCAGAAGATGACAAAGTCCAAGTTTCTGAATCCAAAGCCTTTAAGAAAAATAGGATCTGGCTCAGGTTATGGAAGAGTTCATAAAAGATTTTGAGGGAGGTAGAGGAAAAGGTGGGAAAAGAAACGAGAGAGATGCCGGAAAAAAAATGAAAATCAAGTCAGCAGCTTAGGCAAGGAGATACCAAAAAATGCTGACAAAAACATCACATTAAAAACCAGTTTAGATCAAATGGAAAAACAGTTCAAAAGATCAATGAGGAGAAGGATGCCTTAAAAAAGCAGAATCAGCCAGATGGACAAGGAGATAAGAAAGCTTTTTGAGGAAAACAAATCTGTCACATGTAGAATGGAGCTAAAGGAAGCTGGTGACTGTGCAAGGAATCAAGAAATAATAAAAACAAAACCAAAAGAATGAAAAAGTAGAAGAGAATGTGAAATACTTCATTGTAAAAACAACTCACCTGGAGAACAGATCCGGTAGAAACAACTTAAAAATTATTGGGCTACCTAAAAGTCATGATCAGGAAATGAGCCTTGACTTCATTTTTAGGGTTTTTTTAGGGTTTGTTTTGCAAGGCAAATGGGGTTAAGTTGCTTGCCCAAGGCCACACAGCTAGGTAATTATTAAGTGTCTGAGACCAGATTTGAACCCAGGTACTCCTGACTCTGAGGCCGGTGTTTTATCCACTATGCCACCTAGCCGCCCCTTGACTTCATTTTTAAAGAATTTCCACAAGAAAATTTCCCCGATAACCTAGAAACAGAGGGCAAAATAGAAATTGAGAGAATCTGCCCATCTCCTCTGGAAAGAGATCCAAAAAATAACCCATAGGAATATTATAGCTAAATTCCAGAACTTCCAAGTCAAAGAGAAAATAGTACAAGCAACAGAATGAAACAATTTAAATATTGTGGTGCTGCAGTCAGGATTACACAGGATTTACTTAGCAACATTTACATTAAGGGCTCTTAGGGCTTGGAGTATAATATTCTGGAAGGCAAAAGAGCTTGGAATGTAAATGAGAATCAACTACCCAGCAAAACTGAACATCCTCTTGCAGGGGAAAAGATGGACATTCAGTGAAATGGGGGAATTTCAAATATTCCTGTTGAAATGGCTAGAGTTGAACAGAAAGTTGGATATTCATGTACAGGACTCAGGTGAAGCATAGAGTGGGTGGAAGGGAAGGTAATTATGAGGGATTAAATGCTGATGAACTGCATGTATTCCTGCATGATACTAATAATACTCATATCAATAGGCACTGGATAGAGTTAAATTTGAAGGTATAGCATATTTTTAAAAATTGACTCAATGGGTAAAAAGGGAATGTACTGGGAGAAAGGGAAAGGAGAGGTAGAATGGGCTAAAATATTTCATGTAAAAGAGTCAAATAGCTTTTGCAATGGAGTGGAAGTGGGGGAGGAGATGAGGGGGAATGAGGGGGAATGAGGGGGAATGAGGGGGCCTTCATTCTCATCAATGAGTGAAACTTCCTTTAATACTGTAGATTAACTCCTGCAGAAGGTTAGTGATGTGAAGTCACATGGACAGATTAGGACAAAAATGAGATTTAAATGTGGTTTTTCTTTGACTCTCATGTTCACTAAGCCAAGTTATCTCTTCATGCTTTCCTACACATATTGGTTGGTGATAAACCGGCATTGATTATTTTTATTCTGGAGTAATGTTTTATAGAATTAAATTAACAAAGATAATTTATTAATTAATCATTTATCAAGTGCTATGATAGCTGATGACCTGATAGAAAGAAGGAACAATTCCTTACTTCAGAAAATTGTTTAATGTGTGGTGAGGTTAGCATTAATTTCTGTTCAGCCAATGTTTAAGAAATTTCTATTGTATGTAAGGTATCCTTATAGCAAATTGATTTAGAAAATGTGGTTCTGGACCTCCAGGAAAGTATAATGTAGTAATGGAGGTAATAACTTGTAATAATAATAATGTTTGTCCTTCATTTTCAAAGAAGACCATGATATCAGAGAGATGGTGCCATGATAAGCACATCTGAGTGAAGGGAGTGCTGTGTGAAGTCACCAGACTCATTTTCTCCTCCAGAGCCATCTGGGTCCAGTGGTCAGATAATGAAACACTGGAGATGGAGCTAACAAAGCAATCAGGGTTAAGTGACTTGCCCGAGGTCACAAAGCTAGCTACATTTACAGCTAGTAAAAGTCAAGTGTCTGAGGTTGGATTATAACTCCTGTCCTCCTGATTCCAAAACTAGTGCTCTATCCACTGCACCACCAAACTACCCTAATAACTTGTAAGATTAACTAGAACAAAGTAATCAGAAGAGAAGAAATTGGAGCTGAGGAGGAAAGCTACCAAGGGTTTATGAAGGAGGAACTTCCTGAGTTAGAACCTGAAGGATGGAAAGATTTCATCAGTTTCTATTCTACTACTTGTTTTATATCTTAAATTAAAAATTAAAAAAGAAAGAAGTATACAGGGTGAGTTGTGGGCATGATGGATGGGTAGGTGGTGAAATCATTCCTGCCACCAGGCACCATGTAAATAATAACATAAAAGTTGAAAAGGGCAGGATAAAGGTGAGTACCTGAACCCTAATTGTAGGAATTGGGAATGTCAATAGATTTCAGTTTTGAATGCTGTTTTTTTTTTAGTGTTGGAGATTTCTTGTTAAAGAAAAAGACAATGTTGTACAAGTGGAAAATAAAACAAACTCAAGCATACATAGTTCATTTATACTTTTCTAGAATTCTCAGTGATTTTAATAAGAAATCAAATATGATCAAGATCTTTCTGTAGATACTTAGCCTCCAGTCTTACTCTTCCCCTTTAATTCCCCCCCATGAAGTGAACACTTATTCAAATTCATACTATTCAAAGTTATAATTATATAAAATGTGATAATTGGTTCCACCCCAATGGAAATATTCATGTGAATTTCAAAAAAGGCAGCTACAGAATTGGATCCCTTATTCGTACTAATCAGGACCTAACTGTTCAATGGGAAGAATTCTGCATTTGTAGTCAGTCTTAGGTTAAAACTCTAGGACCACATGTGTGATTTTGGGCAGATAACTTAATCTAAGTCTGTGGACCTTCATCATTATAATTAGGTTGGATTAGGTTGGCTAAAGCTCCTTTTCTAAATGTATGATCCTTTGAAGTGGACTATATAGCAATACAGGTTACTCTATGTAACTCATTACTTTTCAGTTCTTTTAGGACCTATGACTATCAAAGGAAATCTTATTAGATTTCTTTAGGATAGATCTCTGCCTCAGTTTTCTCAACAGCAAAATGGTGAGGATGCTGTGAGGATCAAATGGGGTATTGGGATATAATAGATATTTAATAATTATTTCTTGGAGAACCCTATGTTAATTTATATTAGACCTCTGTTTTGTCATCTGTAAAGTAAGGGGCTTGGACTTGAAAATACCCAAGTTCTGGGGTGGCTAGGTGGTGCAGTGGATAAAGCACTGGCCCTGGAGTCAGGAGTACCTGGGTTCAAATCTGGTCTCAGACACTTAATAATTACCTAGCTGTGTGGCCTTGGGCAAGCCACTTAATCCTGTTTGCCTTGCAAAAAAAAACCCCAAAAAAGAAAATATCCAAGTTCTCTTCTGGATTAAAATTCTATGAATTCGGTTTAGGGCATATATCCCCCCTTCCCTAAAATCCATGGGTAGATATTTAAACTTTTAAACCTTAAAAAAATCTCTTTCAATGTCTATCTGTGTTCTGAATACACTGAGCATTTGGGAAGTGTTTGTTGTTCTGAAGGCCTTGCTAATGAAATGGTTAAATTATTGTGGACTAAGGAATAAACTGTTGGGTTGTTTTGGGGACATTAACTCATCCATACCACATAACCCATATAATGAACTCCATATATAGAAGAAACCAAAGTAGTAATTCAGAATTGCCACTACTGTATATCTTAGACTTACACTGTGGGTGAATGCAAGTTGCCATGACTACTGATATATTTTCATTTTTCTGCTTTTGGACAAAAAAAATTAAGAAACTTGAATACTGCTCATTTGAACATTGCATTGGCCTTTTCTGGTTTTATGTTTCAAATATAAAGGAGTGAATGTGCCACACTAATCAAATAACTTTGCTGCTCCTTAATTAGAGATTTTCTTTCCTCAAAGTGCCAGATGGGTTTTTGGGGATTGAGGGCTATTTGAATTCCTTTTTTGGAAATTCTTTCCTTTTGGGGACATTCTCTTCCATTACTGTGATTCTAATTCTCATTTATTACTCCTGTCATTGTCCACATCCCTGTCTCATGTCCAATATGGATATATTCTAAAAAATGTCCTGGACCTTCTCTTTTCTCTTTACCTTCTCTCTTGATGACCTAATCAGCTTTCATGTGTTAAATTATATTAGTATTTAAGTTGTTTCCCATTTGTAGATTTCTAGTCTGATTCTGTCTACTGAGTTCTACCCTTGCAACACCAAGTGAATGTTCATAGTGGATATCCAAGAGACGTCTGAAACTGAGCATGTCAGTAACAGAACTAATTCTCTTCCAGGCTTCCCTGTTACTATGATGGGAAGTGCCATTTTTCCATTCACCCAGCTTCTCCACTCTGAAATCATCCATGATGCTTCATTCTCACTTACTCTATCTACCTACTTCTTCCTTTATTTTTTTTAAAGGTTTTTGCAAGGCAATGGGATTAAGTGGCTTGTTCAAGGCCATACAGCTAGGTAATTATTAAGTGTCTGATGTCAGATTTGAACTCTTGTACTCCTGACTCCATGGCTTGTGCTCTATCCACTGTGCCATCTAGCTGCCCTTCTATCTACTTCAAGTCCAAGCCCCTTATTTTACATATGAGAAAACTGAGACCTGAAATAAATGAACAAGAAGCTGACTAAGGATACCCTTTATGGGGCTCCCTAGGAAAGAAGGAAGGAAACAAGTATTTATTTTTTAAATTCCTTCAATGTGCCTTATAGTATCACCGTGCTTCGGGTCCTCTTTACATCTATCTTTGAATACTACAGCAACCTCCTTTTTGGCCTCCCTGGCTTGTGTCTCTCCCCCCACCCCCACCCCATATAACTGACCTCCTCAATAAACTTTAATGGCTCCCTGTTCCTCCTAGAATCAACTATAAAAACCTTCTCTTGGACATTTAAAACTTTTCATCCCTTTGTCTCCTTCCTACCTCTTCATGTTTCTTATACTTTATTAACTTATTTACATTCTGCATCCTTAAGTACACTTCTTTATTCACTCTCCATAACACAGGATGCTTCATTTCTTGTTTCTTTACTTTAGTCTTCTTTCTTTTTGGAATTCTTGCTCTCCAAGGCTATTTTCTTCATGAAGCTTATGCTGGTTTCCTCCAATCTGCTAGAAACCCTCCTCTCCAAACTCCCTTGTATTTATTTTGTATCCCTTCTCTCCATAATTATGTCTCCCCCATTAGAATATAAGCTTCTCAAGGGCAAGGGTTGTCTCACTCTTATCTTTCTGTCTCCATTGCTTAATACACAATGGTGCTTAAATAAATGCTTCTTGCTTGCTTGCTCACCTCTCACTCCTGAAGCCAAGCTAGGAGACTAGGCATCCTAGGTCTTTTTTTGTATGTACTGTAAAGTTCTTTCTTGAAGTTAAAGGATTTAAAAAAACCAAAATCCTTTTGTGTGACTGAGCCTGAGCTTGGTAATGGCCACTTGCAGATACAATGTATCTTCTGTATTTCTCTGCCCCTTCAGCCTTGCAGGAGTCCCAGTGTGAGCTAAGAGCTTTTTGGTACAGGTGATGACTGCCCTCAGGGTTGACAGTGCAAGTTAAGTGGACCACTGAGTGTTTTGTCAGCTTGAAATAGTTCAGCCCTTTTTTGAATTATCTGAGTACTGAAGTCTTGTATTATTTGAAAAGTAGAGAAATTATTACCCTCAATCCTGCTTAGGTAACTACAAAAATAACTGAAGAGACTTTTTTTGAAAAGTATTTTGATTTTTACTCTCAGATTGATTGTCTGCCTCCCCTCTCCTATCCTCCCTCCCTTCTTCCTTTTTCTGATGCTTTCTTCCTTCTTCTTTCCTTTCCTTTGTTCTTCTCTTTCCTATTCTTTCTTCCCCTGTTCATTCTTCTTCCTCCCTCCTTTCATTAGTCCTCTTAATTAATTTCATCTCTACCCTCTTCCCTTCTTCCTCTTCTATTTCTTCCTCCTCTTTTCTTTTTTTTTTTGTAAAGGCAGTGGGGTTAAGTGACTTGCCCAAGGTCACACAGCTAGGTAATTATTAAGTATCTGAAGCCAGATTTGAACTTTCATTCTCCTGACTCTAGGGCCAGTGCTGTATCCACTGTGCGACCAAGCTGCCCCCTCTCTTTTCTCTCTTTTCTTCTCTTCCACTTCTTCTATTTCATCCTTACTTAGAAAAACTAATCTCCTAGCTTAACTTGAATGCTTTCCATACCTGAAATTACAGCTCTAATAACTACTTTATTATTAAATACATGGTAATTTGTAATAATATTTCTCTTACTGTCTTTAACTTTCTGGGAAGGTAATTTCTTTTAGAAATTTAGAAAATGCCTTTTCTTCAGAAATATTGAGGAATATTTCTTTGAGAAGGAAAAAAGTAATAAACCTATAACACATTTCTTTTCAAGATTCATTGAAATCTGCCCTTACTTACCATTTGGTCACTTAGTAGAGAACCCTATAATCCCCTACATGATGTCTTTGTCCATGTGATCTTGAAGACATTGCTATTTTGCCATTAACTTGGAGTGGGTTTGGGGTAGCATTCCCTGGTTCCCTAATACTGTTTGTGCTGTGTTTGACACGCTCATATCTTCTTTGATAAAAATCATTAAGCTAGTATAGTGAGTTATGTTTTTTTCAATAGCTATGTGCTGTTTGGCTATTATCTCTGATTCACTCAGAAAATTAAGTGGAATCCTGGATTGCTTCCTCTCTAAAGTGATGAGGCTTCTTTCTTGGGAGCTCAAGGACAGGCATTTTCTTCTCAGAGAAATATATGTCACTTCCTATGTTGAGAGTGGTCACTTCTGTACAGCTGTGGCAAGAAAAGACCCATAGCAGCTTCTTTCTTTGCCTGAATACTGAAAAACCTGTTTTTTTTTTTTTTCAGAAGATCTCTCAAACCAGTTGTATGTCTGAAGTCTGTATCCAGTACTTTTGGATAGTGTGGGTTTTTTTCTTGGAATAGGAGGGTGGATTTGGATTTTGTTTCCTTTTTTAATGTATCCTCATGTATAGTTTATAGAATTATAGATATAGAGCTAGGATTCAGAGGTCCTCGAGTTCAACCCTCATCTTTTACAAATGAAGAAACTAAAGTCAGATTAATAGGTTGCACATATTAGAGGGAGGATCCTGAGTTGGTGGTACTCCTTATATCCTAGGAGTTCATCCTGTCTGTTTCTTGATTAGCCCTGGTCTAGTGCATGGAGTTATACTGTATGAGAAAATAACCCATCTGAATGTGTATAGGATGTGAAGTCTGTCTGTCTGTCTGTCTGCCTGTCTGTCTGTCTCTCTCTTCTTTTAGAAAAACAATTCTGGGGCAGCTAGGTGGTACAGTAGATAGAGCACCAGCCCTGGAATCAGACCTCAGACACTTAATAATTACCTAGTTGGGTGACTTTGGGCAAGTCACTTAACCCCATTGTCTTGCAAAAACCAAAAAAAGGGAAGAAAAGCATGATTCTTTTCTTATTAACTGATTAATTGTGATTTAATGTAGAGGATGATCATAAGATTTAAGTGACTAAAAATTTCTTTTCTACCTCAAACTTCCATGGCATATTCTAATCCTTGAAAATTCCATTATTTTTCTCAAGAAAAGGAATCTTTTTTTTTTCTGGAAGGAATAACCTAGTATACTAGTAACAGTAACTTTAGTAACCATGAATTTTTCAGGCTTCATAGTTATCACTTAGCAGGTTCTCAATGGTTTGGGACAGAGGACGGACAAATTTTGATGAGAGAAGAGCAAGGAAAAATAGAAAAGAAGGAACTTTGCCTGGAATTCTATGGGATCCTGGTGTTGGGGACAGAGGTGCTAGTAGTTGGTGTTTGTTCTTTCTTTGTTCTTGAAGAGAATCATGACATCAGGGGAAGTGAAACCATGATAAACACGTGAAATGGATTTGAGTGAGGGGGGTGCTGTGCTAAGTCACCAGCCTCACTTTCTCCTCCAGAGCCATCTAGGTCCAGGGGTCAGATATGAATCAGGATGACTGAGATGACCCTGTATCTGAGGCAATCAGGATTAAATGACTTGTCCAAGGTCATACAGTTAGTAAGTGTGAAGGTTGGATTTGAACTATCATCCTCCTAACTCCAAGACCAGTGATCTATCTATTGTGCCACAAGTTGCTAGTAGATAGGTATTTAATAAATATTTGAGTTGGACAAAGTTACCATAGGGAGGGATTTTAAAGAAGGATAAGTAGTGACAAAATGGCAGAGAGAAGTAAGAATAAGGCAAATGGATATGACAGGAGGACCTGTCAAATGTAAGCCTCATTTTTTTTTATTTTTGATGCTGTACCTTTTGACTAATTTTGCTTCCCTCTAGAAACAAAGCAAATAGACAAGTTTGATTAGAAATATTTTGGAGTCTCAAAAGGAACCTTCTTATAATCCCTTGAATCTAATTTATTAAGAAGTATAACATACACAGAAAGTTTTAAGTAATCTCAGTTGTAAGAATTAATAGACTTTGTAGAAGATCCCACGAGAGGATGAGTATCTTGGGAAATTAAACTAGTTTCCTTTTTCTGGAGGAAGATGTAAAATAATAATCTCAGATCTCAACCTCTAATTGAACCCTGAGTTGTAGTCTTCCATTAATAATTATAAACTAATTCTGTTCATTTCAACATTTATTAATCACCTACTATATTCAAGATACAAAGTGTTAGAAATACAGTTGACAATTGCCTTTGCCCTCAAGGAGGGTACATTCTATTGACCTCTGTGTGTATACATGCTCCAGCACATGTGGGAGATGGGGAAGAATACAACTTGTATAGAATTAAGTAAATACCAGTATACACACACACACACACACACACACACACACACACACACACATATATATATATATATATATATATATATATATATATATATATATATATTTCTTTTTCAAGAGGGAGAGAGCACCAACATTGCCATCAGGGATGGCAGAGTGGATAGAATGCCAGACCTGGAGTCAAGAAGACTCAAATACAAATCCAGTCTTAAACACTTACTAGCGTACCCCTCTTTGCCTCAGTCTTCTCATCTATAAAAAATAATATAAAAAATATTAGGACCTTGAATGTTACCTTTTCAGCTACTCTGTCTCCTCATTTATATAAGGAAACTGAGTCCTAAAGGAGAAGGTTGTATAGCCATAGATCCAATTCCCTCCCTTTTTTCCTTCCTCCCTTCCTTCTTTCCTTCTTTCCTTCCTTCCTTCCTTCCTTCCTGCCTGCCTGCCTGCCTTCCTTCCTTCCTTCCTTCCTTCCTTCCTTCCTTCCTTCCTCCCTTCCATCCTTTCTCCCTTCCTTCCTCTTTATCATAAATATATAGATCAAAGTAGAAAATATATTTCCCTTGTATTTCTTTTTTTTTAGGGTTTTTTTTTGTAAGGCAAATGGGGTTAAGTGGCTTGCCCAAGGCCACACAGCTAGGTAATTATTAAGTGTCTGAGACTGGATTTGAACCCAGGTACTCCTGACTCCAGGGCCGGTGCTTTATCCACTGTACCACCTAGCCGCCCCATCCCTTGTATTTCTAAGGAAAAATTATCCAAGTGTAGATGTACTTGAATCCTTCCTTTCTTCTGCCCTTGATTCCTTGTCTAGGGAAGGCATGAGCTTTCAGATGCATCTCTAACTTGATTTTAATCTTTGGCTGTTCTTTTGTATATATTTTCCGTTCAAATGATAAGTATGCAATTGTGGTTGCCTTGATTAATGTTTTACATATTTCCCCAGGCATTCATGTAGAGTTGACTAAAATATAAGTTACCCTTGGTTGCAGAGAACTTCTGATTGGCATCTAGAAACATTCACAAAATATATCCTTTGGTAAGCAGTATTCCAACCTATAATTTTCTTCCATTTTTTTTCAGGGGGATAAGGGGAGAGAAGGAGGCATTCTTGAGAGCCATGTCTGTTCCTGTAAATAGAAGGGTGTGGTTTACAATCATTATGTTTTCATTTTTTACCAGGCATAAGGAAAATTAAAAAACAAATCTATTCAGGTGTTTTCAACAGGATGAACTGGAATGAAATGCAAAGTCAGCTTTTTTTTTTTCCTCTTCATCTTCTAGCAAAAATATCACCATATCCTAAATTGCCTTGGGTCAGAATACTGTTTGTTGAATAATTCAACAGCTTGAACTGGTAGAATTAGAGGACTCATTAGGCTGAAGGTCAAAAGTTAAGTTAAAAACATTTCCTTATAGTCATGTTGTGACTCTCAATGTTGACAGATTCAAGGAAGCCAGTGAATTCTGAAAGATGTAGGGGTCCTAATGAATTAGAAACACAACTGTTACCTTGCCATTTACATGCCTCACTGCTAGGAAGTGTCCTGAATTCCAATTATTTAGACCTCCATCTATATCTGTAAATGAATGTATTGTAGAAGAATACTGCTTGATCTTTTTCACAAAAATTTTAAATTGATGGGCAAAGTGACTCCCCTGGTCATTAAAAAAAACGTTTTACTGACCCTGGAAATTTTCTCAAAGAAAGTCAACTATTTTAACATCATTTTATAAGCAAGTTCTTTTTTCTTTCCAATCATCTCATTGTTTGGTGTTAGACCTGGATATCCAGAATCAAAACCATTTTTCTTTTCACTTCCCACCATGTTTCTGGTAAGCTCACATTTTGTTGCTGTTGTTTTTCCCCACACCATCTTTTCACTTTTCATTTACAGAGTAAGGAAGGATGGTAGGAAGGAAAAAAGGAAGAAAAAAGGAAGGAAGGAGTTATGAGCCCATCATAAAATATATGGCTCCAAGTAGAAAATATATTTTATATTTCTAAAGTAAAAATTATCCAAGTATAGACTTGAATCCTTCATTTCTTTTGCCCTTAATTTCTTGTGTAGGGAAGACATTGCACTTTCAGATGCATCTCTAACTTAATTTTAATCTCCAGCTGTTCTTTTGGTTAATGTTTTTATTCAAATGATAAATGTGAAATTTTTGGCAGCCTTGATTATTTTTTTACAAATTTCTCCACCCTTTCTATAAGAGAGTTCAAGGTTTGAAATCTTTTATTTTTAAAGATTTTATTTATTTTCAGTTTTACGATTTTCCCCCCAATCTCACTTCCCTCCCCCACCCCTCCACAGAAAGCAATTTGTCAGTCTTTACATTGTTTCCATGTTGTACACTGATCCAAATTGAGTGTGATGAGAGAGAAATCATATCCTTAAAGAAGAAACATAAAGTATAAGAGATAACAAGATCAGACAATAAGATAGCAGTTTTTTCTAAATTAAGAGGAATAGTCCTTGAACTTTGTTCAAGCTCCTCAGTTCTTTATCTGGATATAGATGGTATTCTCCATTGCAGACAGCCCCAAATTGTCCCTGATTATTGCACTGATGAAATAAGTGTGTCAAGGTTTGAAATCTTGATGGCACAACTGTTTGGTATATTGACAATCTGAAATTATTGCATGGAGACAACAGGCACAATAAAAATTAAAACCACACAATTCTTGTAGAATGGTAAACATCAAGTGATGTATAAATATTTTCAATCTTCCTTCTTTTTGGAGGGACTTTAGCATTTACTATCCTTATCCAAGCACAGATCATGCTATTAGTAACTTTTGTTCTTGCTTTTTCCCAATCTGGAATGCCCTTTTCTCCATTTCTGCAAGTTGAGACTGCTCAAGTTGAAGGTCCAGGACGGATCCACCTTCACAAAGCCTTCTCTGATCCCTCTGGTTGAAAAGGATCTCTTTTCCTTTGAACTCTCTTGAGTTGTTTTCTTTTTTTGTTTGTTTCTTCAGATGCCTCTTACACTTATCATAGAATCATAGACTTTAAAGATGAGAAGGAACCTTGCAGCTTATTTAGTTCAGCACTTTCACTTTACAGATAAGCACTTCAACTGTAAGAGATTCATTGAAGTGTCTTGGTTCACCTATCTACATAGTGGCAGAGTCAAGAATGAAACCCATGTCTCCTGAATTTAATTTTTTAAAAAGGTCAATAAAAGTTACAACCAGAAAATATTATTGGCAGTCCATATGTTATTAGACATTCTAAAAATGTCTTTGTGATTATTGAAAAAAAAGATCCATATAAATTCTGATTTGACCCTTATAGCTGAAGGAATATGATTTCTGATTCATCTAAATCTCTTGTTATTAAATTAAATCTGTTTTCCTAATTATTTCTTGTTTTGATTTAAAAAGCTTATAAATTAATATATTGTGCTAATATAAAGGATATATTTTCAATGCATTCTAATTTAAAGTTGGAGTGGGAAGAAGGTAAAATGTAGAGGCATAAGGCACAGGCTAGAGTTAATATTTAAGTTCTCTCCAGGAAAAATTCTTCTTTAATTTCTTCAAATAGGTGTGATATTTTTTGTTGTTTTTATGATATCTTCAAATATCTATAGAACAAACTGAAATTTTCAGATTATTTGGAAACCATATTCTAAAGTTCACATATTTCTAACATTAGCACATGTATGAACTATAGATTTACCTTGAAGTGCGTCATCATAGGGAGAGGACTGTGACCTCGCCAAGACAATGATAGTAGAGTGAATGCTCTTTAAAGTATGGCTTTGTGGATGATTGCCTGTCTGATGTTTTAAGACCAGCTTAGCTAGGTTTGCAGAGGCTCCTTCCCACATAAATGTTTTTGGATATGGCAACTTTCAAATACTTTTTTCTTCTAAGTACTAGGGAGATTTCTTAATTGCCATAGAAAAATAAAGAATTATTATAGTTTTGAAGTAATCTTATTTGTTTTTCAGTCTTATCTTCCTTCCTTGACTCTGAAGTCCCTTGAGGATAAACTCTTTTTTTTTTAATATTATATCCATCCACTCTAGTGGATGAATGATGATTAGTAGATAATGAACAAATGATTGAATGATTAGTAGATATTAATAATTGAATTAATGATTAGTAGATAAATAACAAAATGGACAAATCCCTAAATTAGACTTAGAAACGAAGTTTCTTTTTTTTCTGGAATGTTATCCATTATGAAATCCTTTTTGTCTTTTGGGAAGATGTCATGTTGTTCTTGTTATACAAATTGGTATGTTTTAATTCTTGTATTTATTATTGAAACCAAAAGGACATCATAATGTTTGAGATAAGTTAAAGTGTGTCCATTTGACTGTAGCTGATCAGACCAACATGAATTTGGAGTGCTCTACCACAGGTTGGATACAATAGTCCATGTGAAAGCTGGGATGGTTATATGAAATTTATATTTCTTACGTTTCCTTTGAGCTTTTTCCATTCTGCCTTGCTCATAGAACACAACACACCTTCTGATGAGGAATCACCATGCTGGGCGGTCCTGTGCCTGCACAATCAATTCCAAATTTCTAAAGAAAGACCTTGAGTTTCTCTGGGGCAGCTAGGTGATGCAGTGGATAGTGTACTAGCCCTGGAGTCAGGAAGACTTGAGTTTAAAATATTATCTCAGATACTTGTGTGACCTTGGACAATCTGTGTGACCCTGAGAAATCTCTCTCTCTCTCTCTCTCTCTCTCTCTCTCTCTCTCTCTCTCTCTCTCTCTCTCTCTCTCTCTCTCTTTCTCATCTCCCCCCAAGTTTGGGATTTTTTTCCATTATACTAGCTGGCTTGTCTTAAGGTCCTTAAGGAT
This sequence comes from Macrotis lagotis, assembly GCF_037893015.1. NCBI lineage: Eukaryota > Metazoa > Chordata > Mammalia > Peramelemorphia > Peramelidae > Macrotis > Macrotis lagotis. The sequence continues at coordinate 762,706,179 of NC_133658.1, forward strand.
AAACACTGATATTGTTCAAATTTTTTTGGTACACCTAGCACTGAGAATGATGCTTTGCAAAAAAGTAGTTGCTGAATAAATTTTTGTTGAATTTAATTTAATTTGGGGGAGTTATCATGAACATCAATTGATATACTAGAGAAAACTTAGTTAATGGATTTCTGGTAGGATATTAAGTCTGCATCTCTCAGACATCCCTTTTCTTGTGTTTGTTGGCATTGGAATCTGAATTTTGAGATTCTAATCCTGCTAGGCAGGGGTAAAATCTGTCTTCCATGTGACACTTAATGCATTGAGGTAGTTTCCTCAGGCTTGTAAGTCCTTTATTTCTACTTTTCAAGGGGGAGACAACAGGTCCCTTTGAAATGCTAGACTAGATATTGTGGGCTTATTCCATCAGTCTGAAGGGGACAGTGCTGTGAGATCCCATGAATCTTCTGAATGGGGTTTGTTTATTCCTTACTTCCTATAGGCACTTGATTTGAAGTTAGATTTATTTCATGTCTCAAAACTATTCCACCATTTTTTACCTGAGCCTGACGGTTCCTAGCTGAGCAAGACAATTGCTTTCAGTCCTCCTCCAAAGTCAGTTTGCCCCTAGTTTACAGAGCTGTTCGGTTGCTTTGTAGGAATGTGGATCATTTTCATGAAGGGGCTATCTATCACTGCATTTCCTTAGAATCTAAAAGGAAAATAACTTAAAAATGTGAACCAGAGAAAGAACAAACATTTCAATATACAAAGAAAAACAAAAAAGAGCATTTTATATGAATCATGAAATTATATTATATAGCTTCTTTTCTTTTTTTTTAAGGTAGGTGATACAGTGAATGGAACACTGGACCTAGAATGAGTTCAAATTTGGCCTCAGATTCTTATTAGCTGTTTGACCCTGGGCAAATCATTTTAACCCTGTTTGCCCTAGCTTTCTCTTCTATAAAGTGAGCTGGAGAAGGAAATGGCAGACCACTCCATTGTCTAATATCTAAGAAAACCTCGAATGTGGTCATGAAAAGTAAGACACAGCTAAAATGATTGAAGGACAACAGCAGCAGTCTTATGTGAGATTCCAGGGCTTGAGATCTTAAACCTTTTGTAGGATAGAGGTTCTTTTTCTTTATTTTATGAAGTCTTGAGCTAAACTGATTTGGGTGGTGGGAATGGTTCAAAAATTTTTTTTTTTAACTGAAGATCAGCAGGAAAGAGAGAAGGGATTATAGTGACCTTGCCTTCCTCTCCAAATTAAGAATTCCAACCAAATGAGGGGAGAGGGACCTAGTAATCTCTACTTCTTTGGAACTGTACCAATAGCAAATTTTAATGGTTAGAGAATTCTGTTTCAGGGTGAACTTTCCACCAATGTGTGACTTGGAGTGGGGTAAAGTCAGTTTTCTGTGTGAGGTAGGATTTCAGAAGGGACTTGATGACCTCAGTGACCCAGATGCAATGCATGAGCATTCCAGCACTGTTGTTTTTTCTTAGTAACCTTGGCCAACCCACTTTCCCTCAGTTAATGGCCTCATCATAGTAGTTGAGAAGGGGCTGCCAAGGAAGCCGGCTGGACATTTTGGCAAAAATTAGATCAGTGGAACAGAAGCAAACATGCGAACTCAACACAGCTGCTGGGCCGACAGATGGATATCTTGCCCTGATCCTACCCCAGAGTTATGTCTGTCTGCAGGGTGATGCTGGGGAAGCCCATTCTACACATGCTCATATTGTAAGCCAATTCAGCAGGTAAGTAGAAAAAGGATTTTGCCGCCTGAATTTTGAAACTATGCTCTTCATAGCTTCAAAATGATTTCAACTTTTTGATGGCAGCTGTTATATCATTAGAGTTTTTATAGCAGTCCTATTAGGTGCCTCCTCTTATGGGTCTCCTCCTCCCCCTACCATGGACTCAGTAAAACTCTTAGCCTACAGTGGTTTTAGAGGACATCATAAAAAATATCATGGATATTTTAGGATTTGAAATGTAATGAAAGGAAATTACCAATGCACCAAACTGCCATTTAATGGGAGGTGGTGATATTGATCTGGTAATGTTTCCTTTGGACCTAGTTGTAATAACTATATAATATCCTATAATTTATTAAAATCATTTAAAAATTGCAAATTAAGCTCTTATGGAGCCTCTGAGTCAAATGAGATGGAATTTAGAGGGATGAGGATGGTGAGGAAGGAAGGTAGTCATATCCATGCATCTAGAAGTGGTATCTAAGGATTTGTTTTGACCTTGCTGACCCTCTTCCTCCCTGAGATAATTTTTTTTTAAAGAAAGCTTTAAACATAATTTTAGGCATTATAAGTTCCAGGCCTTTCGCTTAATGGCTTATAATCAATATCTTATTTGATTCTCACTCTTGTCATTATACCCACTTTATAGATGAGGAAACCAAGGCAAAAAAAGACCAAATGATTTACCCAGGATCACAAGTTCTAAGACCAAATTGGAACTCTGGTCTTGCTGACTGCAAGGTCACTCACTATTTCTATTATACAACCTAACTGTCCAAGGTGAGATCTTTAGGGCAATCCTCCAAGGCAAGAACAATGCCCAGGTTTCTTTTTTAATTCTTCTTAACCTGAAACACTATTTTTACTCTTATGAGATGACTTTCAGCATCAATGCTTACATAAGATAACATGCTAAAGTTCCTTGATTTGTAGAATATGATTATGTTTATTAGAACATTTCTGGGACAATAAACTGCTTTTATGAGGGGTCCGTTATCAGCAGGTTGTAAGTTTAGTGCATAGCTCAACACATTGGCTTTTATAGCCTGTAATGAAAAGTCTGCTGTTACCGAAAATTTAATGAAAATTATTACGGTATTTCAGCTTCCTTATTAAAAATCAGGTCTTGGTATTTCAGAAACTTTCATTATTACTTTAATCAGTTTATTCTCCCATTACCCTTCTAGGGTGCTCAACTTCTTGATTTTGCAAGTTTTCTTCAATGTTCTTTCTTTAATGTTTTCTCCATATGCATAATCGAGAGCATACTTGATGAGGAGTAATCGAGCATAATAAAAGAAGATTTCTTCTTGCTTTATGAAAATAAGAAGCCATCCATTTTCATTACCAAAATTAAACAGTAAAACCTTATTTCAGGCCTTTCTAATTCAGAATTTCTACTCATTTGAACAGAGGGTTACTAAAGTTCAGCTTTGTATTATCTGCAGAAAGGGAGTTTGCTAAGCAATTTACTAGTATAAACAAGATTATAGAGAGAATGTTGAAATCCTTGAAGGGAGCCAACTTTGTGAATACTTTAGAGGCATCATGTATATATAAACAATCCACGTGCTTATCATAAAACCACTCTTCATTCAAGGAGGTTCATCTTAGTAACTTTCTAGGCAATACTTTATAACCTTTATTTGAGTAATTATATGGGACAGAAAAGGACAAATCAACTTTTTTCTTTAAATATTTTAAAATATAGTAGACTGATGACTTTCCTTAGGGGTATCAATTGTTTTTAGTATTTTTGCTTTTATTTCTTTGATTCAATAAACAAGAAAGGACTTTACTAGTTTCCAAGAAGGTACAAAGTAGAAGTAAGAAAGGATGCCTGCCCTCATAAAGTATTCTGTCTAATTCTAAATTCTGAGAGCCAAGTTAAAAGCAATATCATTTTAAGGCTAATCATAGTGATTCATTATATTCTTGTAGTCTGTTAAAAGGACAGATAGAATTCAAAATAATTGCTAGCTATGCACATGAATACATCCTTATTCTTGTCCATTCTTAGTTATATGATCATTTTGGACTAGTATTGGGTTGTACTGAAGCGATGAATTATGAAAGTAGCTTTTAAAAAGCAGTTTAGAGCAGTTAGAATCCCTTAGAGCCATATGAAGCAACTGCTACTCTGTCAGTGGGAATTGTTACAGACAGATTTTTCAAAACAAGGGCTCAGTTTATATACCCACATTATATAGCCCCACAATTAGCTGCTTATGTTAGACTTATTCTTTTGATATGAGTAAACACAGCAATAATCATTTGGGGCATCTCTCTGCGGCTTGCATGAAGACCTCCTTAGAGAAATGACTTGTTTGGTTTCAAGTCTCCAAAGCTCTCTGCACAGGAAAAGAAAGCATCTCAGAGACTGTAAATAGGCTCACAGCTTCAAGAATGCTCAGCATCATTGTGTGTATGTAAGGGTCCCTGATAGTGCTTACTCCAATTCTAAATATGTGGTAATAACTCATGTTTATGAAGTACTTTAAAAAATATCTTCTGAGCCACAGCCCCATGTGTAGGTAGTTCAAATACAATGATCTCGCTTTTACAGATGAGGGAACTGAGAATTTAGAGAAGTCAAGTAATAAAATCTCTTGGAAATGTAACTCCAAAATATCAGAGCCCAACTCTTCTGAAGCAAAACCTAGTTTTCTACTAGATGACACTGATTATTGATTTATTTCTGTGGTGAGGAAATGAAGGCAAAGAGCAATGAGATGATCTCCCTAATGACACAAAGAAAGATAGAGAGGTAGAAACTGTTGCAGATCCAGGACGACCTCTTCAATTGAGAGAGATACTTCTCTTTATTAAAGGAATTCTGTGATTGTCACACCATCAATTCAACAGTTAATTTTCAGTTAAACCTTTCCATCCCCCCCCCCCCCCCCGCCAGAGCTTGGTGTTAGGGAATAGGGGAAATATAAGAATCAAAAGGACAGAGTTCCTGTCCTCATAGAGCTTATATTAGTCTAGTAGTTGGCGATAGCACATGCACAAATAATTTATACAAAGTGAAACATGCTTAATACATAAAAGAAATACCAGCTCCTTATGGGCAGGAATTTTATTTAATTTTTCTCTCTCTGACCCAGCCCAGTGCCTAAAGATATCTACTAGGATCTTAATGAATAATTTTTAAAATTAATTGGATTGAATCTAAGTTTAAATGAGTGAAATAGATTTTCCAACTGGGGAAAATCGGGGAAATACTCATTGGTGTCATCTGATCTACATTTTGAAGGATTGAAACAGGATTGTTACAGACTTGGAAAGAATGGGAGGTCATTAGAGGCATATGAAACAACACAGACAAAGGTATAGGGTAGGAAAGGAGATAATACATAGAGTGTCATTATCTAATTTTTATGGAAGGAAGGAAGGAAGGAAGGAAGGAAGGAAGGAAGGAAGGAAGGAAGAAAGGAAGGAAGGAAGGAAGGAAGGAAGGAAGGAAGGAAGGAAGGAAGGAAGGAAGGAAGGAAAGAAAGTAGACTGGGTATCTATAGCAGTTACTTCTACAGTACTGGCTGACAGGATGGGTTACATGTACTGTCAGTATTTGAAATCACAATAGCCTAAGTTTTTTTGTCCGTATCTTATTTAATGTAATTTTTAGTTTATTCTATAGTCTCTTTTATTATGTTCTGTTTCACATGACAATAGAGTAAATGCATATAGGAAAATCTGACAGTCATTTCAAGAGAGAGAGAACACCCATATTGGGATAGGGGTTGCTGACTCTTTCAGGGCAGGAACATTTTTATGTTGAAAAAATACTTGTTTTCTGCATTTTATTTGTTATTTATTTGTTATTTATCATTTATAGAGTAGTCAGGGAAAAAATGAACATAAACTGCAACTAATAATCAATCCCTTGTGAAGTTTGTATTTTAGTCCAAATTTGGCACAAGATATTCAGCACTGTGGGATGAAAGGAAAAAGTTTATTTTTTCAGCACTGAAGGAGTTAAAGGAAACCAAGTGGTATGGTGAACAGAGCACCTGGCTTAGAGTCAGGAAGACCTGACTTCAAATTTGACCTCAGACACTTTCTAGCTATGTGATTCTGGGCAAGTCCCTTAACCCTATTTGCCTTAGTTTTCTCTGTAAAAGGAGATGGAGAAAGAAAAAGCATGGTACCTTTTCCAACAAAAATGTAAACGGGGTCATGAGAAGTCAGATACAACTGAAATGACACAACAACCTTTGAAAAATAATGCATTTCTTCACAAAAGGATTTGAAGTAGTATAGGAATGTTTAGCCTGGAGTAGAAAAGACTTAGGGGCCATATAATAGCTGTCTTCAGCTGAAGAGCTGTCATATGGAAGAAAGATGATATTTGTTCTACTTGGTACACTTGAAACAAGATGTGGACATTTCAGAGAGGCAGGTTTTGGCTAAATGTATGGGAAAAAAGTTAGAGTGAGTAAATGGGTTGCCTCAGGAAGTGGTGAGTTCCTTCTCATTAAGAATCCTTCAAGCAAAGGGTAGGATGGAGGACCACTTGTTAAGCATATTATAGAGGGACCTCTTGTTTGGGGATGAGTTTTATTCAATGGTTTTGGAGGTCTATCCTAACTCTGAAATTTTTTGATTCTGTCTTTCTGATTTGGATCACTTGAAGTAGAAAATTCCCCTGAGTATAACAGTTTTAAGACATTGATTTTCATGTGATTTATTTTCAGGAAGACATCTGTTGGATTAAGGAATGAATGTAAAATGAGACAGATGCATAAATGTTGAGTCTTGATGACATTGATTCCCCAGTCCAAACTTGTATCGGCCTATTTCTTAATCACGCAGTTTTTCAGTACTGATTCCAAATTTCCAACATGTTTCTTCATCTGTAAAATGAACTAGAAAAGAGGTTTGTAATTTTTGTGTGTCCTGAGCTCCTTTGGCAATATGGTATTGACTCAGAATAATATATCTAGATGCATAAAATAAAATTCATAGAATTAGAAAAGAAACCAGTTATGTTCAATAATTATCAAAATATTTTTAAAATCCCACAAGTTCATAGATTTCAAATTTAGAACTTTTAGATTAGATACACTAGAATTCCATGAGATTCAAGAGTACAGACATCATACTTCTGAATTATCTACCATTTTCCAAAGTTTGTATCTGAAAAGACCATCTAAACTGCTATCAGGGAACATGAACAATCTTTAATACATTATTACCCAATGTATTTCTCTGTGCTTAGATCTACCTGGATAAAATTCTGAAATGACTTCTTTTAGCTAAGATTTTTTTTAAGAAAGGGTTCACCCAAGAACTCATTCCTCTTGAATGCCTCCAGAGACCATCTTTCTGGAGTATGTTTTATTTCTGTTGGCCAGATGCAATGTAGTCAAGTTGGTATTGCTTTGGTGAGGGAATAGAACAGGTTACTTATATTGCTATGCCTGCAATATGTTGTAAAAGAGCATTTTATGTTGACTGGGTAGACTCTCCAGATGTGTTTCAAGACATTTTCTTTTATTTCATTGGGGGATTGCCCCCTGGTGGAAAAGTGAAGTAAAAAAAAATCATTTTTTTTCCTCCTAAAACAAGTGTGTGTGTGTGTGTGTGTGTGTGTGTGTGTGTGTGTGTGTGTGTGTCTGTCTGTCTGTCTGTCTGTCTGTCTGTCTGTGTCTACTATTTGTACCCTTTGAAAATAGTTGTTCACTTGATTGTCAGGGTTGTTGACTTAAAAAATGTTTCTAAAGGCATTTTTAAACTTCAATAATATACCATATACATACCAAATACAATTTCAGGTATACTCAACAATCAGTTATCAAAAATGTATTCAAGTTCTTATTAAATGTCAATCTAAGCTAGGTATTGATGATACAAATACAAGAAATGATACCATTCCCATTTCAAGATGATTTATTATTTCAGAGTATATTTTACTTACATTATATTATTTAAGCCTTAGTACAGTCTGTGAGGCAGTTTGTTGAAAGTATTAATAACATACTCTTTTTGCAGAGAAAGAAAATGAAATTCAACCAGGGTGATGCAATAGTAGTTGATCGAACCAGAATTTAAACCTAGGTCTTATGTCAGTAAGTTCAGTCTTCCTTCCCTTACACCACATATTCTTGTTACTGTCATTCAACAACATCTCTTGAATCTGTTCCCCCATTTCTTTTCTTATTGTTTTCATCCTAGTATAGTCTTTGATTATCATTTACCTAGATGACTTTAAAACTTTTCCAATTGGTTTCCCGGTTTCTAGTCTCAAATCCCTCCAGTTCATCCTTTTCTACTTTGCCAGATCAATGTACCTTATGCATGGCTCATATCATTGTCCACAGTACTTTGCTGGTCTTTTCCTCTTGAATAGAAATAGAATCTAAACCGTGTAGGCTGATATTCAAGCTGCCCCCCCCCCCCACGCTGTAGCTTGGTACTTCCCTTTTTTGTATCCTTTTCCTTCACATTCCTCCTCCTCCATATGAATTTTACATCAGTCAAACTGGACTATGTCTTATACACATCTAACACTCCCATTGCCATGCCTTTTTTGTGCCTGGAATGTCCTTCCTCAGCTCCCACCCATCCTTCAAAAAGAGCTAAGCCAAATTCTTTCATTATTGACCTTCTTTCCTTTTAAGAAATGGCCTTTTCTTCCTCTAGTCATATATTTTTTAACTCCTCATATTTTATCTTCTTTTGCATATATATGAATTATGCTATAATTGTATGGAATTGCATAGTTATCTTTTCCCTCTTGATAGGAATGAATAGTATTCATGAGGTCAAAAATCATGTCCTTATTATCTTAGTATCTCTCTCAACTCTTAGAACAGTGCTTTGCCCATAATAGGTGCTTAGTAGTTACTCTGTTTTTTTCACAGATATGAACATATCAATTTATCTACTAAATGTATGATTTTTACTTACTTTGTGCTACTTTGATAATTTACTATGGAGTTCTTTAACATTTCCTGCTTTTAAGCAACAGTGAAACCAATATGGTTGCTAAACATGGTTAGACTTCCAGAATCTTGAAAAGTCTTGAAAAATTCTTATTGCTAAATATAGCAATTAATTTTAAAACAAAACAGAAAAAATTGCTAATATTTTTTACTTTCTTGGGAAATTAAGACCATTCTGGGAGTTGTGGCTGGTGCATTCTTCTAGTCACAATATAGTCTAAGTTATGCAGAAAAGTATATATATACCCAAGACACTTATGAAGTATTCATTTTCATACATAACCAAATGTAAGCAACTGTCAGAATAAATTGGTCAGATGATTTGCAATTCCATTCCTTAGCTTTGAATTCTGTTTGCTTCTAAGATAATTTGCAAAATCCTATGATTTGCAATGGATCTTTCTGTCATTAGTGCCAATTAGTGAAGTTTTGCCCTTAAAAACCATGGAGATGAGAGAAAGGGAAGTTCCACAGGAGACCAGAATGCCTCCAGAGACCATCTATCTGGAGTGTGATAAATACAGCATTTTAAATATTGTTGATATAAATGTGTCCTGTTTATCCCTGTGTTTGCATTGTTGTTGGTTTCCCATCCTTTTCTATCTGGTGAATTTGCATACTAATGATGGTAGGAGCAGTACCTGCAGACTAGGATATGAAAGTGTTTCTTCTTCAATGTGAAGTGTTAATGAAAAATAAATAGATTCTTATGTAATCTGTTGTGAAAACAGTTTCTATGCAGGAGTATTGACCAGTTTAATCACATTGTTTTCTCTGTTCTGCTTACTGTGTGAGACTTTGGAAACCCTTTATAAATATAAAAGACTCTGGATTAGCAGGTTCTGGTATGTGATTTTTAAATATCTACAACAGTTCCTAGCAGCTCTTTATGAATCTGACTGCTCCTTGACCCTAAGTCATAGCTCTTTCTTCACTGAAGCTTCTGTAGCCTACAGACTTCTCAAAATGGTGACATACCCATTTTGTTAAAGGAAAGTTAGTAGATGGTCTTGGTTGGTTATAATCAGAAAGCAGAAAGTGGTAATGGCTTATTATCTCCTAGTTTGATTTTTCCCCAGATATAATCAGGACTTGAAAGAATAATGACTAAAGAAGAGCATTGGACCTCTGTCCAAAGCACCCAGTTTTGAAAGCAAATCTTTGGAGATTTCTCTTTTCTTTGAGATTTCTAGATTTGATCACACTCAAAATGGGAATGATATTTTCTATAAAATGCCTTAACCGGTATCTTATTGCTTTTGAAATCCAATCCTTTGCACAGTGGGATAGAGAAATTAATAGAGTAGAGTAAACACCATATTTTAAAGTAAATATTGAATAGGTCTTTGAATTCAGGTGGTAGTTTTCAAATGGCATCCATGTAGATAGGATAGCTAGCATACTGGACAATAGCATCAGAAGCCAAGAAAATCTCAGACTGCCAGATTGTTGGATTGATTCCAATAAGATAAAATTCAGTAAATATCAATGTAAGTTTTTTACTTTTAGGTTTAAATAGTCAACTTCATAACTTTAAGATGATAGGGCAGAAATGGCCAGGTAGCAGTTCATCTGAAAAAAAGCTAGAGCTTCTAATGGACTACAAGCCCAATAATGAGTCCAAATGGTATTATGGCAGCCAAAAAAGATAAAAGAAAGAATAGCTTTTTGTTTGTTTTTTTCTGCTCAGCCTTGGTTAGGAGTATCTTGCTCAGTTTGGGGGTCATATTTTAGGGAAGATATTCATTAAAGGGTATCTTTCCTTTTATTTTAAATTGGATCCTGTTCTACTTTATTATTCATGATGGGAATGCCAAGGAAGCAGTTTTCTATGCCCTCATCCCCCTTTTTCAGTCTTTTTTGAGATAGAATTGTACAAGTAATCTCTCTCTTTAACATTATTCCCAAACCCTGCAATATATAGTTTTTCATAGGTGAAGTATAACATAGATGACTAGCTACATAGATGGATAGGGTGAGAATCTACTGAACTGAAGGGAAGAATTTTACCTCCATTTCTTAGAGTAAGGGAAAATTAATTTTAATTGTTTTTTGTTCTTATAACATTCATTTGATTCATAACCCTATTAAGAATCAAGAACCTAACTGATCCTCTGATATTAAGATTCATATTGCTTTTCTCATGTTTTAGGGGAGTTGAGTCGTGACTTGCCATCTTAAATTTATATTGCAAAGAACAGATCGTTAAATCTAAGAGTATGTATTTTCAATTACCTAAATTCTGTTCATATTCCCCCAGAATTAGGTGAGTGCAAGGCTCTGACAATATATAGATTTACTCTAGCTGAATCCAGGAACTTCAGGTATTATTGAAAAGAAGCAAATTGACTCTCTTTTCCAGTTCTGAACCAAAAGTGGTTTGAAATTAGTTTTTTTCTTAAATGACCCTCTATTGAAACATGGGGCCTTGGCCTAGACTATTATTCAGAGCAAAGACCTACATTCATGGTTTTCTGTTCTTGGGAATTGCCAACTTCTGTAGCATTTTGGTAGTAGAGAAGATAGCAGGAAAACATACATAGAATTCAATTTCTAAGGGAGAAGTAGGTCAAGGAACAAATATCAACGATGCTATTTTTTTTCATTTTGTTCCTCTTCCTTCTGTCCCTCATTTTAACCAGTACTCTGGATCTCATCAATATTAACCTCATGCCTTCCTAACTTCCTACCACCCATCCCACTTAAAACACAGTATCTTCTAATGTATATATTTGTATGTGTACATACACATGCACACACACATACACACACATAGTAAACAGAGTAGTAAACATTCTGGTGAGAACTCAAGAGAAGATAGCATGAATGAATGAAATGACTGAAACAGAAACAGAAAAGATCATAGGGGAAAAAGAGGAGAAAAAGTGGATTCTAGCCCAAGGCATGTAAGATATCAGGATTGATATCCCTAGAGATCTAAGAAGCATTTTACCCCCAAGAAAGTAATTTGGAGAATGACAAGATCTCCTTTACCGTCCTCTGAGTATATGTTTAGGGAGTTCCTTTAAGTAGAGAATAGCCCATTTCATATACCTAGAACAATTTTTTTCACATGACATGGTTTCTCAGGAATAGGAGGAAAGGCATTGTTTAGATACATATTGGGGGTGATGGTGTTAGTTCTCCTATTTCCTTTCCCATAACCTCTAGATACATAGGAGGTAATGAAATGAGTTTTTAATACTGCTTCATATTCTGAGAAAGGCTGTTTATTTCTATGGGCCTTGGTTTCCTTCTGATCTATAAAATGATGGGGCTGGATTTGATGGCATTTAAGTCAGGGTAATGGCCCTTCCTGCTATGATATTCAATGAACCCAAAGCCCAGAATTGCCACTAATTATCAGTGTGACCTTTGGCAAGGCACTTAACCTCATGGGACTTCATTTTCCTCTTTGATCCAGTAAGAAAATTGAAATAGATGACTCTTGTGGTCCTTTGGAGTACTACTCTTTGATGATACTAGTTTAATGAATTTCTCGTTGTGGTAGGACCATGCCTCTCATTTAGAAAGAAATGGAACTGTGAGCCTCCCCTGCACAAATGGATAGAAAGGGTTCAGACAGAAGGTAGGGATATTAGGTAGGAGGCTATTGTAGAAGTAAAAGGAGACTAAATAAAGATCATGGTGATGAGCATGGAAAATAAGTTCAGATAATATATATATATCAAAAGAATATAACGGATTTAGAATCTTCATGTCTTAGTTTTCTCATCTCGGAATTAATAATGCTCATCAGCCTGTTCTGATAAGAATATTTAAGAAAAAATGTCATTGGAAGACAAATGTTTATTTAGCATTTCCTTCTGTTAAGAAAAACAGTAGTTCACAAGAATATGGTACTATACAATAGCAACCCTACAAGGAAAGTAGCACAGGTGTATTTGTGATTTACAGATGAGGGACCAGGTTTAGAGAAGCTGTCACATAACCAGTAAGAAGCAGTGCTAGAACATGCACTCAAGACTTTTGGTTCAAAGTTCAATATTCTTCCTCCAAACAAGGCTGCCATATGATGATGATGATGATGATGATGATAATTTGTGTTAATGCATTTGAAGATTCCCCATAAAGAAACCATTTCTACCAACATGCATCAGCAACTGGTCCAAAATTTATAATCTTAGCTTAGGCCATGTTGTTTGAATGTCAAAAAATGTTTGCTTAAAAGTCTATTTTATGGAGAGCTCATACAGTAAATGCTTACATATGATGATCAGAAAAAGCAATATAAGGACACTCTCAAGGTCTCTCTTAAGAACTTTGGAATTCTATTTTTCAGCATGGGAGACTCTGGCACAGGACCACCCAGTACAACTTATCAGAGAGGTGCTGTATTCTATGTGCAAAGCAGAATTGAAGTAACTGAAAAGAAATGTGAGATGTGCAAATTTAGAGAAGCTACCTCAAATGTTCACATAGCCTATTGTGCCTGAAATGTGGTAGAGCCTTCCAGGCTCATATTGGTCTGATCAACCACAATCAGATTACTTGACTCTAACTTGACTCTAATATATAGTGGTGTCATTTTGATTCTCTTTGAGAATGAGGGACAACATCCAAATCAACCAACCAACTCAGATCACTAGGTTACTAAACTTTCCCTGATTCACATGAGCAGGATATTTAGTCATAGATCTACAACTAGATAGACCTTTAGAAGTCAGCTCCTCTCATTTTATAGATAAGACAGTTTTAAGTGCATCAAGCTTAAATGACCTTTCTAAAGCCAATCAGGTAATATGTGGCAGAACTGGGATTTGAGCTGAAGTTCTAAGGCTCTAGATCTAGCTCTCTTTTTTCAGTAGCCTTTCTTGGAGGCAAGATTTGAAACCAGGGAGTCTAGGTGGCACAATGGACAGTCGATTCTGGAGCCAGGAAGACTCTCCTTCCTAAGTTTAAGTCTCAGACACTTAGTAGCTGTGTGACCTTGGACAAGTCTTGGTTCCCTTTGTTTTCTCCATCTGCTTTGAGCTATTTATAAGGCTTCATAGATGTTCCAGGATAAAGGAAATCTCTTATTGTGCCATAGTTGCTTTTTTCCCCTTTAAAAACCCGTGACTTGAGATCTAGAATCAGAGTATACTTTAACCAAACTACTAGCCTGACTATGGAACTGAGGACAATGGAGAGCATATGACCTTGGACTGTTCCCTGTGATATCTATTCCACTGCTAACCCTGTCTGGCAGTGTTGCTTTCTGGTAATAGTTTTCTCCCCTTAATCCTTCAGGCCCTGGTAGGCTCATAGGGCATTTGAAAAGCTTGACTAATTGTGTATTTTATCTCCACTAAGGAGAAAACTAAGCCTTGGATTTACTTTTTGGTGACACTGCTCCGTACATTTTCTTAAGGGTCTTCAGTTCTTTGATGGGTATATCAGTAAGAATATCTTAAAGGTGCATCATTCAGATTCTTATATCCGACTCCTACCTTGGAGAAAGGAAATCTTTCATTATTCTCATGGATAGGATGGCAGTCTACTAAGCCCACTTCTATTAGTCTTCTTTCTCAGTAACACCTCCTTGATCTGCTCCTCATTAGTTTCAGCAGTTTGGGATTCAGAGACATTTTAGTAGGCAATTGAATGAATTCACAAGCAGCAAAAAGAAACCTGGGTTTCTTTTGCAATCTAACAGCTAATGATATCACCTTGACTTGAGCAGACTTTTGATCTCTCCTTCTCTTCTAGAATAGTTGAATGATAGGACTCCTTCTCATTTCCCCTCTGGGATTGAATCCCTGCCCCTTCAAGAGGCCTGTGCACTCTCCTTAAAGTGCCATTTCAAGGTTGTGCCCCACAGAGATAGTAGAGAGTTGGGGAATTGGAAGAGTCCTTTTAAATGATTATTGACAGTGACAAGGCAAAAATCAGCACATACTGAAAATTACCTGTGTTGGTATGGTACAGCAGGTGAAGGGCCCTAGCAAGCAAACCAGAGATAAGATGAGCACTTATTGGCAGATATTCCTGTGATTGTCTCTCTGTGTTACTTTGTGTTAAGGGAACAGTCTTGGTTCTCTTTGTTTTCTCTATCTGCTTTGAGCTAATTATAAGGTTTCATAGGTGTTCCCCGATCAAGATAGTGAAAGAGTAGAACTAGAGTTGAAAGAGCAATTATTCAATCATCATTGAGATTAAGATGTAAAAAATATTTTGCTAGCTATAGTTAAATAAATATTTGTTATTAATAGTTATAATAATCTTCAGTAAATAAGGATATATTAATGAGTCAGGCTCTCTGGAAATACAAAGAAAGGCAAAAACAACCCTTGCCCTTAAGAAGCTTACATTCTAATAGAGAGTTGGTGGTGGCGATGGGGTAGTCCTTCATTTTAGAAGACCAATGAAATCATGGGTGATTTCTTGACATGTGGAAGTAGAGAGAGTATAGTCAGGAGAAGATCTTTAATGAGTATCAGATTTTAAAAAGTCATGTTATTTTACTTTAGGATAAGAAGATAAGAAATATCTTTAACTCATTTAGCAATTTGAGGGGGCTTCTGAGCATTTATATATGAGGTTGTGTGCTTTAAAACTATGTAGACAGAAATTTTTCATTAAGATAAAAGGGAATTTGATGAGATTTAAATCTTTTATTATTCACATTGGTTAGCATCAGAACCAAGATTTTATTTATCTGAGTTAGAACCAGATCAATCAGTAATTAAAGTATTTATTAAATTCTTACTATGTGCCAGACATCATGCCAAATATTGAATGAAAAAATACAGATAATTTATCAATTCCCTACTCCAAGTGAATTTACAATCTAATGAAAGAGACAAGTTTTAAATATATATATATATATATATATGTGTGTGTGTGTGTGTGTGTATGTGTGTATACATATATACATTCACATAGCACAATAAAGAAATAGCACATATATACACATATAGCATAAAATTAATAAATAAGTTAGATACAATTTAGTTTGGATGGGAGGGCATTTAGCAGTTACAGGAAAATGAATCCTTCATTCAAGATGATAGCTGAGCAGCATTTTAAAGGAAGTCTCTCTGAGGAAGAGGTAGGGAGTCAGAGAACTTCAGGCAAAGGGGATGGCCAGTGCAGTGAAGTAGACATGAGTGATGGAGTGCCATTTGTGAGTAAAAGAGAGAGAAGGTCAGCTTAGAGTCTGGGGGGGGGGGGAAGAATAGTGCTCAAGTAGTCTAGGAGGAGAAGATGGGGGCCATGTTGTTTCAGGCTTTGAAAACTAATTAGAAGATTTATAATTTATCCTAGGGGTGATAGGAAGCCACAGAATTTCAAAAGTTGTGGATTAAAAAAAAACTCTTTTCCTATTAACACACAAGAATATGAAGTTTTCAGAGACAAAAATGGGTAGTTAGTATCAAAATTGACAGTTAATTTTTTAATTATTCTATTTATTTATTTTATTTTTTATTCTCATTTTGTACAAATGTTTTTTACATTAATAAAATATTCTTGTTTAAGAGTAAACGAAATACCCCCTCCCCCCCCATAAATATAGACTTGCTTGAGCGATAAAGTAATGGGGAGAGAAAAAAATTTAAATTAAAAAATAATAGTAATAATTGTAGGTATGGCCAGGTAGCACAATGAATGGAACACCAGCCCTAGAGGCACGAGCACCTGAGCCCACATCCAGCCCCGTAAACCCAACAATCACCCAGCCATGTGACATGCAAGCCACCCGATCCCTACTGCACTGCAAAAACCAAAAAGAAGAAAAAAAGAAAGACCCAAAATAAAATAAAATAGTAATAATAGTAGGGGTGGCTGGGTGGCAGACAGAGCATTGGCCGTTGAGCCACGAGCACCCGGGTCCAAATCCGGCCTCAGACAACCAACGATCACCCTGCTATGCGGCCCCAGTCAGGCCACTCAGCCCCATTTGCCCTGCACCCTCCCCCAAATAATAATAATAAAAAATATGCTTCAGTCTTTGTTCCAACACCCACAACTCTGTCATGGGTGGATCACATTCTTTATGGTAAGTCCATCACAAAAGTTACTTCCATATTTTTCCAATGTTGCCATTGCTGATCACAACCCCCTCCGTTCTTATTTCTCCACTACCATGTACTCTATTTTCTCTCTCCTTTCACTATGACTCTGCTGTATGGTCGCTGAGTGGCACAGCAGACAGATCCCTGGTCCTGGGGCCAAGAAGCCCTGAGCCCCCATACCACCCCTTAGGCCTAGCATCTACCTGGCCCTATGGTCCTGGACAGGCCTTCCAATCCCAGCCCCTTGCAAGAAGTAAAAAAGAAAATGTGTTATATCTGACCATTCTTCCCCCCATGGTCCATCCTCTCCTCCTTTATTCACATCCCCACTCCTTCCCCCTGTTCCCCGCCCCCCTTCTTATTCTGGATGTCTATACCCCATTGAGTATATTTGCTGTTTCCTCTCCTAGCTACCTCTGATGAGAATAAAGGTTCCCTCATTCCCCCTTGCCCCCCCTTCCATATCATTGCAATAGCTCATTGCAATAAAGAAAAATCTTATTATATGAAATATCTTGGCCTATTCCCCCTCTCCTTTTTCTTTCTCCCATTACATTTCCCTTTTTTTCTATTGACTCCATTTTTACACCATATTTTATTTTCAAATTCAGCTTTCTCCTGTGCTTCAACTATAAAATATCCCCCTACCTGCTCTATTAACTGAGAAGGTTCATATGAGTATTATCAGTGTCATTTTTCTATGCAGGAATACATGCAGTTTATCATCATTAAATCTGTCATTTTTTCCCCTTCTCCTCCACTCTCTATGCTTCACCTGAGTCCTGTATCTGAAGATCAAACCTGTTCAGCTCTGGCCATTCCAAAAGGAACATTAGAAATTCCTCCTGGTTCATTGAAGGTCCATCTTTTTCCCTGGAAGAAGATATTCAGCCTTGCTGGGTAGTTCATTCTTGGCTGCATTCTAAGCTCTTTTGCCTTCTGGTATATTATATTCCAAGCCCTATGAGCTTCCAATGTAGTTGCTGCTAAGTCCTGTGTGATCCTGACTGCAGCTCCATGATATTTGAACTGTGTCCTTCTGGCTGCTTATAATATTTTCTCTTTGACTTGGGAGTTCTGGAACTTGGTTATAATATTCCTAGGGGTTGGTTTTTTGGGATCTCTTTCTCAGGGGGATCGGTGGATTCTCTCTATTTCTATTTTGCCCTCTGCTTCTAGAATAGCAGGGCAATTTTCCTGTAGTAATTCTTTGAAAATCATGTCAAGGCTCTTTTCCTGATCATAACTTTCAGGTATTCTAATACTTTTTTAGTTATCTTTCCTAAGTCTGTTTTCCATATCAGTTGTTTTTTCAATGAGATATTTCACATTTTCTTCTAATTTTTCATTTTTTTTTGGTTTTGAAGTATTGATTCCTGATTTCTGGTAAATTCATCAATCTCTCTGAATTCTATTCTTTGTCTTAAGGATTTGTTCTCCTCAGAGAGTTTTCTTATCTCTTTTTCCATCTGGCCAATTTTGCTTTTTAAAGCATTCTTCTCCTCAATAACTTTTTGAACTGTTTTATCCATTTGACCTAAGCTGGTTTTTAACATGTTATTTTCTTCAGCATTTTTTTGGATTTCCTTGACTAAGCTGCTGACTTCATTTTCATGTTTTTCCTGCATCTCTCTCATTTCTTTTCCCAGTTTTTCCTTCTAACTCCCTCATTTGATTTTCAAAGTCTTTTGAGCTCTGTCATAGCCTGAGCCCAATTTCTGTTTTTCTTGGAGTCTTTAGATGCAGGAGTTTGTGCTTCCTCATTTTCAGACTGAGTATTTTGATCCTTCTTGGGCTCATTTGCAAAATATTTCTCAATGGTGTTCCTCTTATTTCTCTGCTTGCTCATTTTCCCAGCCTTAGCCTGTTTTGGGGGTGCTTCCTGAGCTTTTGGGCCACTCCCACAAGGGTCTCAGTGTTTGAGGCTCTGTCCTCCCTCCTGGTCTGTGAATGACCATATGTGCCCCCCTCTGCCACGGGGCTGAGGGTGGGGGCGCCCTGCTGTTCTATGGGGGGCCTAGACTGAAATCAGGTTCTGAATGTGGTCAGAGCCCCAGAGTCCTGTTCCAGGGGCAGAGGACAGAGCTCTGCAGTCTCTGTTCACTCTCCTCCCTAGGTTCAATGGGCTCATGCCCTGGGGGCTCCTGCTTACTGGCTCCTCCTGCTTCTGTTTCCAGATCTGGCCTGCGGAAAGACCAGGCTGCTTGCTGTGTGCCCTGAGGGCTGGGCTCCACGTGCTCACTCTGGCAGAGGTCCCCTTGCTGTTCCCCCACTTTGTGCCGGTGCTCCCTGGACTGTAGCTCCAGAGACTCCCCCACCGCTGTGAGCTGGGGCTCCCAGCACCCTGGGGCTGCCTCCAGGAGGCTAAAGTTCTTTCACTCTGGCAGGCCACCCCTTTGGTGGGGTGCCCCTCTGACCTCGGGGAGCAGAGCCTTTCTGCTCTTTTCCAGGTTACCTTGAGTAGGAGAACTGCCTTACTCGGTCCCTCTGTGGGTTCTGTCTCTGGAAAGTTTAGTTAGAGTCCTTAGTTTATGAGTTTTATCAGAGAGCGCCTAAGACTCGATCCTTTCTTGTCGCCATCTTTGACAGTTAATTTTTGAAAGAAATTCATGGTTGGGTGTTCCTTCCACTTCTAATAAAAAAATTTATATTGCCTGCTAATAAGGTTGTGTGGTACAATGGACATGGGTTCAATCTTTACTCCTTTGGAATTTGTTTCTTTTCTGTTTTTGAAGATGGACTACATTGGTCTTTTCCAGTGCTGTTTTTGGTCTTATGATTGAAGACTAATGTTTTAAAGAGTTTTAAAGGAAGATACCTAAGACATACTTGGACTCTGGGTCAGTTGAATGTGAATGGTTAGGATGAAAGTTTTCAAAAAGATTTCAGTCTATTTTTTTTCCATATTGCCACAGAATTGAATGATCTTCTTTAAGGACAAGCTGTTATCTATTAATATAGTATCATTTTTGCCAAATGGCTAGACTTTGAGAGTGAAAGTACATTGATTGTGCTGACAAAGCTTTTATATACAGAGGAATGATACAGTTAGAGTACAGAGCAGAGATAATAGAAGTTACATATTGGTAAAGTGGCCAGACTGTCCTGTTCACACAGGTCAAACTCCTGAACAAAGCATTTGAGTAGAAGTTGCAAGCTGCTGTTGGATTGTCTATGAAACAACTGTCATTGCAGATAGGTGGGATGTTTGTGTCCAAATGAATCCTATAGCCACATTTGAAGTGATTTCATTTGGCAGAAGAATCCTATCTCCACTTTTATTCTTGCATTTCCAGTATATTTGTGCCCTAAGAGGAAGTATCATTTGTTGCCAAACTAATATCAGAACAATATTGAATTCTTTTCTAACATTTTGAGTGTTGATTTTTCTTTCTTGAAGGGAGTTGGTGTAATTTTTTTTAGCCGTTTCTTTTTTATGCTTTCTCTTCTTTTTTACCTTTCTACCTCCTAGGAATAGGAAGCCTAGGAATGAGCAGGAAGGAAATTCATTGCTAAATAGTTTCTCTCAATACACATTGCTCATTCACCTATTGAAGTTTTCTCTTTTTTTCACTTGTCTGACTTTTTTTTCTCTATTCCAATTGTACCTTACCCTGAATGTTGACCCAAAGCTTAATGTCTTGAGACAGTGAGACCCAAGCAGAACTCTCTTTTGCTTAGGCATCAAAGAACACAGAACTTTCTCATTCTAATTGCTGATTTTATTACAGAGATTCATCATTTGGCACATATGTAAAGGGGAAGTTTAGGGTTCAAGTATATTTTATTCATTTCTGACCAACTAATCATACCTTTGATAGAATCAGACCAGAACTTTGAATTATTCTAAATTTCATGTTTTTTTTTTAATTTCGTTAACCTCAAATGACCTTAGTTCCTGAAATTTTGTAATAAGAATTGAAATGGAACATGTAAATTCATTAATATAAGAAATTCCCAGGTGAGAATATTCACTTTACTAGAGAGCCTGAAACTAGAGTTTAAGTGACTTGTCCAGGTTTGCACAGTCTAAAACCTCCTGATTTCAAAACTAGATGTCCATTCCCTCGTTGAAGACACCTCCCAATCATAGAAACAGGCATTAGAAAACCTTTGGTTATAGAGGTGGAGGAATTTAATTCATTTACTCACTCATTTTTTTACCCTAAAATATTTATTGAGTGCAATGGATTGTGCTGCAAAACTAGAGTCATTAATACTATTTTAATGCTCATTGTTTGGTATTAAAATTTTTTGTATGTTTAGTGGGTTAGAATGTCAGCAAGGACCAAATTTTAGGGATTTTGCTCAAATGAAAGCGTGAGGAGGAAAAATCCAATTTTTGCAGCCATCAGAGTTATCTACTAAAAGTGTCTTCCTTCCTCCCCTCCCCCTTCTTTCTATTAAGGCTTGTTTCTGTATGGCATCTGTTAGGAAAAAATCCCCTGTTCCTGGTGGTCTGGAATGCATTAGGGGTGAAGCATGGAGCATTGACTGAATCAGACTGTGACTGAAAGTTGGCTTGATACTCCCTGCTCAAGCGGAAGACAATAGACAGTATGTGGAGCTTTATGATTACAGTTCAGATCTCAAGCTTTAAGAAGCTGCCCTTTGAGTGAGCTCTGTAAATACTGATTAGTTGCAAGCCTTCAATCTGGGACCTTCACCACACAGGATGGTGCCAGGGCACTGAAGAAAAGTGCTCTTTCCATTTCAGAATCCCTTTAAACAGTAGATTCTGTTTGTGGTGAGACTAAAATAGATCTCCTATTGTTAAAATGGGTATTTTAAGTGCTTTGCAGGTGCATTTTAGAGAATGGAGCTATTTATTTTTAATGAGAAGAACTGCAGAATAAAAACAATTGCAGCCTTGGAGAATTGCAGATCAAAGGTTTCTTCCTTCTAAAACAAATGAAGGCCTGTATCCCAGGAGCAAGGAATAAATTGATAAATTTTTAATAAGAGGAATAGCATATAAATGGTAATTTAACTCTTTGGGGAGAATGTCATTTAGGTGGTATTTAAAACCTACACACTTGATTGTCTTGGAATTAAAACCTACACTGCTAATCAAGGTGGTGGACATTCTGTACATCACTAATGTCATAAGTCATGTCAGTTGTAATCCTCCTTGAGCCATACTGTTTTGTCATTAGTTATACCTGGCTTCTCTGTTTTTGTGAGATAGGCAGTGTGATGTAGTAAAAGAAAAAAACATTGAATTTGGAGATAGAAGATCTGGTGGTCTCTGGGACCGCTACCATTTTATATATTGTGTGACTCAATACAAGTCTGAACTTTTGTTCCCTAAGATGAAATTGGGGGGAGGAAGGAAACCAGTGAGGATCAAATAAAATAACGTGCATGAAAATATTTTGTAATAAAGTTCAATTCAATGAATATTTATATAGTGTGGTTAGACCCACACTAGTCCTCAGTTATCAAGAAACTTATATGCCCTAGCATGGTCTTTGGAGTATGGAATTATGGTACCAGGAAACTGAGACCCTGGGAGTTGAAGTGACATGCTCAGCACATAGATAGTAAGCATTACAGATGGGATTTCACTTCAAATCCTTGAATTCTAGAATCAGGAACATTAGTTTTGGTGACAACACATCTGACTTTGAATCTTGACTGCCATTTATTATCTGGGTGGTTTTGGACAAGTTGCTTTACTTCTCTGGGTCTATTTCCTTATTTATAAAATGAAAATTCAGACAATGTTCTCTAAGGCAATTTTTCTAAACCTAAAAACCTGTGATACTATGTGCTTTTTGCTGTGTCTTACCACACATGATTAAAGGACAATGGAGAAATAACAAAATCTTCCCCCAGATTATAGAATTAGAAATGGGAGTGATCTGGGAATCATATTAGATCCATTTAGTTCAATGCCTCCTTTTATTTACAGATAAGAAAACGAGTGCTCAAAAAAAGGTTGAATGAATTTTCATGCTCAAAGTCTCACAGGTACTTACTGCTTTTCATATCTTTTGTTTCGTTGTTTTCCTAGTTGTTCAAATTTCTTTTCCTTTCCTTCCAATATTGGTGCTGATCAGCTAAAAAAAACCTATTTATTTTTCTTTTAATCCTCAACAATATCTAAGTAAGAGTGTTCAAAACTCTAATACAGCTGCTTTTCCAGATTTTTGAGTCACAGCCATCAATGCCTTCTCCCCAGGCCAGGCTCTGGGACGCTATAAGAGCCACTAGTGGTAGTGGTTCAAATATGTAGCCCCAAGTAGCAGCTGTTCCAGAGAGAAAATCTGCCCTTCTTTGGAACTTGTTACTTCGCACCATGCCTGACTTTCCAGCTGTATCAGAACATATGTGTGTATATATACAGATATATTTGTATGAATATCCCTCCTCCAACAGAAGAAGGCTTTTTACCTAGAACCTCTGTGGTTCTTTGGTCAGATTGAGTAACAATCTCTGTGACTCTTTGGTTTATTTTATTTTACTTTTCAGAGTTAACAGTTGATGTACAACATCTGCGAACACTTTGGTATTTTCAGAGTTAACAATTGTTTCATAGCTTTTGTGGCTCATATTTTTCAGATAGAGAATATTTGTCAAACTTGCTAGCATTTTGAAACTACCCAACAGGTAAAGGAAAGATTCAGAGCAATTTAAAAAACTCTGGGTCAAGATTTATTAACACAGAAGCATTTAAGGACCTTTCTCTATTTGGGAATTCCCAGGCTAACTGGTACCTCCCCTATTCTCTATTATTTTTATATTCTGATGAGACCTAGAGGTATTCTGGGATACCTACTGGTACAAAATTTTTGCATGTAGGACTGCTTGATAAGTTCACCTGGTTGTTTTTATTTATTTTTTTTTTAATTCAGACCTGTGGTTTCAATATAGTGCAACTCTGACAAGGGACTCAATTTTGCATTTTCTCTGTTTGACTTTGGAGGATCTCAGAAATTTGAATTTTACTCAGTGTGCTAGAAAAAGCGTATTGGATTTGGAGTCAGTGAGTCCTAGGATCATTGATTTATTTAGACATGGAAGGGACCTTAGTGATCATTGAGCCAACCAGCTTCATTTTCCAGTTTTAAGCCTTTGCCTCTCTTCCAGTATGTCTGAGACCTTTTCTGCATAGTTTTAGGAAATTAAGATTAAAGTTAAAGGATTTACTAAGACTTACCAAGGGTCATACAAACAATAAAATAAAGATAAAGATATAGATGATATAGATATAGATATAGATGATATAGATAAGATATAGCTATATCCATGTCCCCTGGATGTGTTTATCTACCACTTTGATTTTATTCTTATCATGCCTAAGCAGAATCATTTATCTCCTTTCTTTTTCTTCCCTTCCACATTCCCTACTTGATTTTCCTGCTCAATTTATACCTATCCTTCCTAAGTCAGATGCTATGGCTTCCAAGGATTTATTTCCACTCCATAGAATATTTGGCATGGATCTTTCCTGTTCTATGTTTTGCTGTTTTGTAACACACACACACACACACACACACACACACACACACACACACACACATATACATATATTTGTATTTTTGTTTTAGCTAAACTCTGTGAGGGTAGCTATTGCCTTTTAAATTTCTTACACTGTCCTCAGTGATTTGAAATGTTTTCTCCCCATTGAGGAATATCCATGGACCTGGAGGATTCTTGGTCCTATAGGGGACTCTAGTGTAGAAATTCCCTTCACCAATGAAGACTATAATTTACAGTCTTGTAGAGTTACTGGTGTGGTTTACCATTTCCTGCTCCAGCTCAGTTTATAGATGAGAAAATTGAGGCCAATAGGGCTAAGCATCATTTTCATGATCAGAACCAAACCTCAGGCCATTGACTCCTTGAGGGCTGGCATTGTTTCAGCTTAGGTTTTGTATTTCTTATCAAATTCTGAAAAATATGATCAAAGAGTCACAAAAGTTATTAACTCTGAAAATGCCAAAACGCTCACAGATGTTATACACCAACTATTAACTCTGAAAAGTAAAATAAAATAAATCAAAGAGCCACAGCAGTTCTAAGTAAAAAGTCTTTATTCTGTTGAAGGAGGGAAGCTAGACACACGTGCCTAAGTCTCCTCTATTAGGAGACCCAAGGCATTGGAGCTAAGCCTTGATATATAGAGTTGTGACTAGACAAAGAACTGAGCAGTGAAGTGTAGCTGTGGCAGTGAAGGATAACAGCAATAATGAGGTAAGTTTGATTCATAGTGAGACTTCATGACTGGAATATGGTCCTTGCAAGTGCTTGTCCAAGGTCAGGGGCCATCTGGGACTGGGATCATTCAATTCTGTTATTTAGTAGAAGAGTTCATCGAGATGGTGAGCACAAAGGGTTTTTTTGCTTGGCATTAGCTCTGGAACTATAGGGTGATTCCTAAATGTAGAAAGAGAAGAGTGAAAGGGGGTGTGTGGTTTTGGGAGGGATCCTAGCACTCCATTGTCTGACAATGTCTGGTACATAGGAAATGCTTAATAAATCCTTATCTTTTGATTGGTTAGTTATTTGCATTTATTAATTATTATTTTTATAGCTCTAATAGGTTTAAATCAGAGTGGGATTCCTGTAGTCAGGGGGCAGAATAGCTTTTATTCTACCTTCTGTAACCTTCTGGCCTAGACTTTAGAAAAGAAGATTGAGAACCTCCACATTTCTATGAGAAATAGCAAGGTTAAGCTGAGGAACCCTTGACTGGACTGCTTGAATATATTGGGGTATGAGGTGTATGATATAGGTCTGATAAAAAGAAAGTAAAAAAAGGAAGGACTCATTTGGCCTCAATTGTGTCCTAGGTCAAGAGTCATTATTATGAGTGTCCTCTCTAAATTATCAAGCAGTGGTCAAAGGAAATTAAACTTCAGCTTGCTGTGGTCATATAAATCTAGAATGTGTGAACTTCAAGGGACCTTAGAAATGATCTTGTCCCTCTGCCTCCATTTGATAGATAAGGAAACTGAGATTTGAGTTATATAACTGAACCACCATTATACAATGAATTAACCCCAAAACCCAAACCAGAATTCAGTCTTGTACTCTTTCTCCCCTGCCATTCAGCCATAGGTGGCATCACTGTCATCACCTCCATCATTATTCTCATAATCAATATAGTTCTTTAAAAGATTCTAAGTAGGGGTTCTCCCTATACTGGCACAGGTTTAAAGTCTCTGAACCTTATTAATTTTAATGAGTATCTATGGTCTCAAAAATGGTCTCCTAACCTGGTAGTCAGCATTCCCAGGGATGAATTTGTCCTAACTTTTAAACATTTTTATATTTTTTGTATTTTTTGTGGCATAGTGTTTGAGAGCTTGGGGTCACCTTCACTTATAGTCAAGTATCAGAAAAGAACTTTAGGGGAGGATCATTATCATTAACAAATATTCATTAAGTTTCTACTGTGAATAAGGGATTGTTAGACACAGAAGATGAGATTGATCAAGTACTCCCTTGAGGAAGGAACAGTTTCTTCTGTTTGTTTATTTGTTTTATACAGGACTTGGCACATACTGAGTTCCTCATTGCTTGCTGATGGATTGATTTCAGATACAAAGAGTTTTAAAATGTGTTCCCTGTCTTTTTAACATAGCCAGACTAGAATGTAGTAGTCATCATGTCTTCCTTTTAGGCATTGGATTTTTGAAATGCTAAAAGTAATATAATTTTTTTTAGAGGCAATGGGGTTAAGTAGCTTGCCCAAGGCCACACGGCTAGGTAATTATTAAGTGTCTGAGGCGAGATTTGACCTCAGGCACTCCTGACTCCAAGGCCAGTGCTCTATCCACTGCACCACCTAGCCACCCCCAATATAATTTTTTTAAAAAAATAGCTTGACCATTTTAAGGACTATTACTATGAATTTTAATCAGCATTCAAAATTACTGAAAGTAAGTCACAACAGTTTTTCAAAAGATCTATGACTTCCTCAGTGCAGGGATACCCTTCATTAATGGAGATTGCAGCCCATCCATAATTTACTACATGCTTTTCTTATTTAATGTAGCCAAATACAAATGCATACATACATCAAACACATTCATTCATCCCTTTCCCTGTTGATCAATAATTTGGAGACAAGACATAGAATTTAGCTAGTCTGGTCTTTGGATTACAATTTAGTGCTTACTTCTTGTTCAGTTGTTTCTGATTCTTGGTGACTCTGTGATCTTTACTGTTCATGGGGTTTTCCTGGTAGAGATACTACAGTTGTTTACCATTGCCTTCTTCAGTGGATTAAGATAAACAAAGGTTAAGTGACTTGTTCATGTTCTAATTCTAGGACCAGCCCTTTACCACTGATTCTTCTAGCTGCCTGACTGGAAGCTAACTTAACATGGGTTTATTTGTTTTCTGCAAAGTTAAATGTTTTCTGCAAAGTAAAATGCTGCAGTGTTAAATGAATTAATGAGTCTCAAATCTTCGGAAAGTTGAAATTTATGCCACATTCCCTCTTTTCCATTCATGTTTCTATTTCTTTAATCTAATGCTTTATTACTTTTTACCTGGTCTATGATGGTGTATGATCTGATCGACTCTGTCTAACTCTGTCAAACTCTTAGCAATATAATCTTCCTAATGCAGAAGTCTGAATAGGATGTTACTTTGCCCAGAAGCTTTCAATAGTTTTTCATTGTCTGTTGATTAAAATGTCCTTAGCTTGGCATTCAGTGCTCATTGAAATCTGGCTGTAGTCTACCTTTAAAATTTTGCTTCATGTTCCAGCTAAATTGGGATACTTGATGGAATTGGAATCTTGGCTAGCTATCTCCATTTTCTCCATAAAGCCTTTCCCTACCCTCTTAATTCATTCTTCCTAAATCTCTCAAGCCAATTAAAAAAATTTCTGTTCACTGAATCATATTCTAATTTGCATTACAGATATTTGTATATTCTTCTTGCAGTTCCATTTGATTTTTGTAAGTTCCTTTTAGTCCAGACTTTTGTGTTTTCATCTTGGTAAGAATATACAAAAAAGTTACAAGGTAGTCTTTGAAAGGGGGCAGCTAGGTGGCTCAGTAGATAGAATCCTGGACCCAGAGTCAGGAAGACTTGAGTTCAAATGTGACCTCAGATACTTATTTAGCTATGTAACTGAAGGCAAATTACTTAATCTCTTTTTTTTTTTGCCTTAATCCACTGGAGAAATAAATGGCAAACCACTGCAATATCTGACAAGAGAATTCCATGGTCTTTTGAATCACAAAGAATTTGATTTAACTAGAACCATAAGAAGGCACCAAAATTTAAAAGGATCAGTCTAGCTAAATTCTGAAATTTCCAAATTATTAGTCATCAGACATAAGAATGAATGAATGAATGTATATTCATGTATTTGTGTATACATGTGTATGAATATGGCTATATCAAATAATAAAAGCATATATTAAATAATTGGTGCATTGCAAACTCTATCAATGAAGGGAACACTCACTCTGAGGCAGTCATACATTTTTTGAAATATTCCCAATATGGGTCTATGAAAAGTCAGGCACGATTGAACAACAAAAGTTTTTGACTAGTTATAGAGGCAGACAGTAGGGGAAGATCAGGAAAGGTTTCAATTCAAATGCAGATTTGAAAAAAATGAGATTTTTTTAAGACATGTAGATGAGAAGAGCACAAATTCTAGGTTTAGGTGGCAGTCTTTGCAAAGACATGGAGGTAGGAGATGGCATGTAACAGATGTTTACTGGCTGACTTACTCAACTCCATTGTGTTATACACATATCCTTCACAGCTGTCTTCACTACATCTGCAGGATTTTCTTCCATTTATCACATAGACAGAGCTTGATTATCCTGTTTAATGAATGCTTATTGGATTAAATTGAAAATGTAGGCTATTATTGCCACAATTCTGCATCCGCAAATTCAGAAATCATCTAAGTTTTTCTTCATCTGCCAGCCATTGAGATAGAAAGAATTCAGAAGAATTGTACATATAACTACTTGGAATAGTGATTACATTTTGACTAATTCTGGTTCGTATTGGCAACAAGGAAGAACAGTGAGCAAATTTATGAATTTGCCTTTTTTGCAGTTTATTTATCAAAGTAAAATTTTAATTTAAGTCATAGTTTAAGTGGATTTTAGCTTATTAAAGTTTCAACAGTGCTTGAATCCCTATTGTGAAATATGACTGGCAAAATTTAAACCTAGTTGTGAAATCCAAACATAATTTCACTGACTAATAGGCCTCAATGGCCTATAATCAGGTCTAGGTCAATGAGCTTAGAGCCAGTTCTTTTACAAGTGATTCATTGGCATCATTTCTTCTAATGTTCAAGTCAGACCCAGGGAAGTATGCAGGGCCAGAAGGATTGTAGGATTTTATAACTGGAAGGATACTTATTATCTTATTCAATTTGCTCGAATTATAGATTTTCAAGCCCTAGAGAAGTGATTTGCTGATAGTAATTGGAAGAACTAGAACTCTAGTTCTAACTCTAACTCAGTTCCTTTCATCTCATATTGGTTGCTCTCCCTCCTACTATAGACTGTTTATTGTTTCTGCTTTATGAATGAGAGGACTAAGACTTAGAGAGCTAAAGGGACTTGCCCAAGGATTCACAATGTGACCAAACACTTGACTAGGATCCAGATCTTCCATGTCTCAAGACTGCTGATTCCTCTCTCTCTCTTTTTTTCTAAAGTTTTTGCAAGGCAAACGGGGTTAAGTGGCTTGCCCAAGGCCACACAACTAGGTAATGATTAAGTGTCTGAGGTCGGATTTGAACTCAGGTACTCCTGACTCCAGGGCCGGTGCTCTATCCACTGCACCACCTAGCTGCCCCATGCTGATTCCTCTCAATCAGTAAAGTTAATGAAGACAAAACAGTCATAGATGATAAAAGGGGGCAAACATTCTGAAAGGGATCCAAACCATTTTAATAAATATGACAAGGAATATATTTCATAAAGACCTCTTTATTATAATTAGTGAATTTAAATGTAAATGATCCTATACAAACTGCTCAAGGTAATCTTTAAACTTGTGTAAATCAGTTCATATCTTTAAAGAAGCTAAAAGAAATGCTTAGTAGAGTCAAAATCACTGCTAAAGTAACAAGAATTAAAAAAAAATAAAAAAACCTAACCAAAACATAGCAATAATAATGTACAAATACTTAGTGAAGTTTACTTAAAAGGTTAAAAAAAATCCACATATAAAATAAGAAAACCATCAGTAATGATGCACAAATGCTTTAAGAGGTCTAGAGGAATTGATCATTAGGTGAATTGGCTTTAGATAAATTGCTTTGAGACAAATGGACCTGTTCTCTCTATTTGTGTCCTGTCTGTTAGCTTACTGGAAGTATTCATTTTCATTCCAACTAATCTGTACTGCTGTCTCTAGACAGTGCAAATCTTCTGAGGTCCAAGAGTGACTATCTTGTGTTTTTGAATGATTTGCCACCTTTCCTTCTTGTTGCTGTTGTTTTAGTGATTATTAGTGGATGGCTGATCATATAGGTTGGTTTTCTGGCCCCCAGAGTACCATGAGGTTGGATGGGGTCCTTTTCTCTGGAGTTCCAGGTATTCACACTTTAACGCACCTGAAGGCCTGCATCTCATGTAGGAGATGGGACTTGTAGCAAAGGGTGAATGCTTGACCTCCTGAGACTGTATGCTTCTTTTTGCATGGCCCAGCCACACTGGGATTATAGAATCACAGATTTGGAATGAGAAGGAACCTCAGAGGTCATCAGCTTTGACCCTGTCATTTTTAATAGGTGAGGAAAGTAGGGTTCCAGAGAAGTTTCAGTGATTTATACCACCAAGGTAACACAGAGTTTCATAGCTGAGAACTGAATCCAGGCTCTCTGCCTCCAAATCCAGGGCTTAATCCACCAGGCCATACTGTTGCTGTAGAAAGGGAACACATTATTTGATTTTTGGATAGTTTATAACATTTACTCCGGGTTTTTTCCTGTATTGTACTTTTGTCTCTCTAGCTAAGAAAGTTATGGCAAAGGGAGTTAGCTATTCCACTTCTGTTCTTAGGACAATTTGGCATAAGGACAATGATTCCCAAGCTTTTTGAGTATAAGGTCTCTTTTTTTTTTAATATCGTGGACTGCCCATGATAAAAGTGATTCTATCACTGTTTCTTCAAAATTTTTTCCTTTTTTGTTTTCTCTTGACACTGGTAATTCCAAAGTCAATCTTTCCTGACTTTTTATATTTTATTATTATAATTTGTCTCCCTTACTGAGAAGTTCTCAATTTCCAATCCCATGACTCTGTGAGGGGAAGCAGTAGATAATATAGATAGTGATAATGCATCAGAAAGATTCTTGGATTTAAAAATTGAGAGGACCTGAGTTCAAAATCTAACTTGCCTCTTTCTATGTGACCTTGGGCAAGTTATTTAACTTCTCAATCCTAGTTTTCCTGAATTATAAAATGAACTTGTTCAACAGGATGACTCCAGAGAAGTATTCTAGCTCTCTATCTAAATCCTGTATAATCTTTTCTAGCCTTACATTCTATAAACTTCCCTATGAACCATGGCATAAAACATGTGTGAATTCAGCAGAGTGCTTTCAAATGAATTTTTAGCTTATTAATCACAAGTGTATCTATCTATGATGAAAAACTAGTCATTTAGTTGCAAATCAGATTATTTATTCTTTCTATAGAAGGTGTTTGCTTATTGATTATATTCTGTCACACTGCATAGTCTATTGGAGTTAAACATCAAAATATTGTAGCTTGCTGTGCATTTGTATTCCCGGCCTTCTGTGATAGTAACTCCCCAACTCTCTAGGGGCTGAATCCTATGGCTCAGTAGCTATTGCTCTAGTGCATCTTTTAATAAACTCAAAGCTCTAGAACCTTAGTTTTGGTTTTCAGCGAATAAGGTATTGGAAGACCTGAATCCTGTCTCATGTACTTATTATTCATGTGGTTCTGAGTATTAGGTGCAGGTTAAATGATTACATCTCCTCTCTTTGCCTTAGTTTCCTCATCTATAAAATGAGGATATTAATAGCAACTCCCTCATTGGTAGTTGTTAGAACCAAGTGAGGTAACATGTAAAATGCTTAACAATCCTTGCAGAACTATATAAATATTAATGTTGTTCCATTGACTTTGGTTCTTTGTGACCCGTTTTGGAGTTTTCTTGACAAAGATTCCTTCTCCAAGGAAACTGAGGCAAACAAGGTTAAGTGACTTGCCCAAGGTCACACAACTAATGAGTGTCTGAGCCTGGTTTTGAACTCAGAAAGAGCAGTCTTCCCAATTTCAGGTGAGGCACTCTATCCACAGCTCTATCTAGCTTCCCTTTTGGGGTATTAATATTATTATCCTTTAATCTATGTAATATCTAAATCATCCTGACTCACACTGTGAGCCTGCTAAATTCTTACTGGTGTGAGGCAGCTGCCTAGGACCCTGGCTTTTTCCTACTGACTCTAGGGGAAAGCAGAGTCCTGAAATTCTTTTGCTTATGTCCTTCCTAGTGGCGAATTATCATTGTGGAAAGTGATTCATGTAATAATGCTTGCCTTTTGTCTCCCAGAAAATGAATGTGTGCCATTTTAAGCACAAAATGAATACTATAGTATTCATTAAGAAAATCTGGTTCATGTCCATGAATATTTTAACCAGTATAAGTGAAAGCTCTCTGAATAGATCACATATGGCAAATTTCTACCTATTTCAAGTGACTTTATCACTGAATTAGTGTTTAAGGAGCCCCTTTTAGAGCTGAAGGGATCTGGAAAACTCAGAATAGCCACATAATGGGTGATTTCAAGCTGCTCCCAATAAGAACGGTTGAGAAGGAAAGTTGTAGGATAGGTTGGAGCTTATTGGCTACTGAATATACTTTTCTTTTAATATCTTTACTGAATGGAGGCAACAGTGATGCAGAAAAAGCTGCAGATCACTCCCCTTATCCCCTAAAGTCTGTCCATGATGACTAAGAGAGCGGAAACTAGCAAGTAATCTTACAGAATATGCAATAGGCCATAGAGATTCTCCTTCTTTTGTTTTGATATCTATGCTCTAGACACACCAGAGGGCAATTTTAACAATTCTGGGTACATGAGTCCATGCTGTATGATTGATAGAAGAAACAACAATAGTGAAAGCAAAGAGGCAAATCCTGGATATCTATAAAATGTGGGAGACGATGAAGAAAGGGAGAAGGAAAGCCTGCTGGAGGAATGGTACAGTTGGGAATGGTAAGAAGAATCAGGACTAGATTAATAATGAGGGGAAATACTTAGGAATTCATTCAACAAGTATAATAATAATATGATGATAATGATAAATATGTCTATCATCCTTTCTATGCATGCTTTCTCTCACCCTTATAATTGACCACAACCCCATGAAGTTGATGGTGCAGGTGCCATCATAGGCATGTACCTCATCTAAAGTTGTTAATTTATTAGCAAAACTTTATCCTATTGGGTGGGAATGTTTAAGACAATAGAATATATCTATAAATGGTTAATCCTTATTTACTTCCCAGTAGCCTATTATATGTTTTTTCTATCGATAATACTAAGAAATAACAAGAATACCAACTTAGCCTTGAACTTCATTTATTATGATGTTAATTCTGGGCATGCCCTCTTCCCTTCTTTTTTCCAATTCCTGTCTTACACAAAGAGATAGTTGAAAAGTTTAACTGAACACTGATAATCTCTATGAATCCCTATTGATCTCCTCTAGTACAGTTTACTGACTTTATTCACTTGGCTATAGGCACTATTTATTCTTTCAAGGTCTTTCTGATCAAGTCCATCTGGAGCAGACCTAGCATACTTTGCCTTTCCAGCCTGATTGTGGATTCAGGTTTACCAGGGGGAGAGAGGTTTTATCTGTCAGTAAAAGTCCCTCTTTATGCTGCTCTCTGTGTGAGATTCTCTCTTCAGGTTAAGCCACAGGATCTTAAGTAGATTTTTCTCAGGGGTGTGGAAGATGCTTAATGAATCCGAGTTCTGTCTAGTGTTCTTTTTTTCCTCTGGGTAGAACTCTATATAAAAGATCCATTGGTCTCTGTGTATCAGTAGAGAAAGAAAGGTTTGGGCTGGTCCAACAGATCGCAAAGGCTGCAACACAATCATGAAACCTGACTCCAGCCTTCAAAGGTGGAGTGCATTCATGCTTGAGAATCAATAGCCAGCAAAGAGACCAATCTTTCACAGGAGGAAGGAGACGGGAACCAGAGGCAAGAAGTATAGCTTAGGGGTGTGACCTATCCCAGAAGATGGAAATCATAATGAGTGGCAAGTCAGATAATGACTTCTGGTTTTGAACAGAGGATGAAGATAGAATTTTTCGATTCAGTTTGAACATTTATTAAATGTCTGCTAGGGAAAAGACTAAGTGAAGAAGCTCTGGGTTAGGTATTAGACATTTGCCTTGGAGTTAAAAAATAGGTAGTTATATCTTTAGTTGCCAGAAAATTTCTAATGTGAAATCAGCATCTTTTTTTTGTAACCCAGAATTCCCCCATCACAACCAAGCATCTATTTTTTCCATGGTGTCTAGGTGCCATAGTCTGGACTTGTAGACAAAGAAGATTTGAGTTTGACACTGGGTTATAGAGTTTGGCAAATCAATGAACTTGTCTCAGCCTTGGCTTCCCTAGCTATAAAATGAAGACAATAATAGTACCTACCTCACAGTGTTCTTGTAAAGATAAAATGAGATAACATATGTATGCTGTCTTTGCAAACTTTAAAGTATTTTATAGATTAGCTTTTATTCTATCATTGGAGACTACAGTGGTTCTCTGTTGCTTCTGGGATTGAATACATACTCCTTTGTATTCCATTTAAAGTCCTTCACAAC